>NW_005841890.1:3913858-3942030 GCF_000455745.1 Alligator sinensis
ACACAGACTGATGCTTCCTGGTGCTTCCTCCAAACTCCTTTCTTTTATAACCTGTGTTCTTTCCTCCAAGGATTTTTCAGGCTACTACTTTCCCCATTTCTGTACGCCTATGAAAGTGCTGCCTTTGTAAAAGACCCAGCTCAAATTCCACCTCCTGCCTGTGTCTTCCTCATTGTCTGCCAGGCTGTTGTGTCCCTACCCAACCATGAAAGACTTTTGGTATAGCTCATTTCTTGTTTTAAGAAAAAAAATATGTTTTTTTTTTAAATAACACATTAAAAAAACCAGTAGGGGAGAGGACTAGCAGCAATGGTCTCAAGCTGTAGTAGAGGAAAGGTAGGTTGGAGATTAGGAAGAGCTTGCTGATTCTGAGTGTGGTTCAGCACTGGAGCAGGCTACCTAGAGAAGTTATGGCATCTCTAGCCCTGAATATCCCCAAGAGCATGTTAGTCAGACACTAGACTGGGAAGTTTTAATTAGGGATGATCCTGCCCTGAGCAGAAGGCTGAACTAGATGACTTTGTGAGTTCCCTTCCAGCCCTGCTTTCCAATAGCTGGAGACCTGATGCTCTGGTAATACTACAGGAAAAGAGCATCAGCGTGGCAATGTTTAAGTATATTATGGCAGAGGGTTCCCAATTAAGTAAAATCCTACTTGGCTGCATAGGTGATTTAAGCCTAAGACCACTGCTGTTCCCCAGAACTTGCCTAACAGATGCCATCTACCTATGGCACTTTGGCCTCTGATTTTCACCAAAAACTTATTTGCTAATTTTGTTGTATTTAAATGTGCATCTAATATGGAAGCAGTCAGATCCTTGAGTCCAAAGGAGCTGCACCTGTTGATACCAGCTGAATCTGTTGCCCAAAAGCTCTTAACAATTTAAGAATGTAGACTTAAAATGCAAGAGTCTATACAACAGTTGCACTGCTCTGGCTTGTAGAATTAAGGTCCTGCAATTGTTTTCCCTGTTTGGTGAATACTCCACTCATAAACCACTCATTCACTTTTTAAAATCAAGATGCTTTATGCTCCCCCCACCCTCACCTTTCTTGTGATGTCCGTTTAAGATGCTTTCAGCAACCAACTCATACACGAGTCACTGGACTTAAAATGGGCAATGAATAGGGCCTGTGACATACAGGAGATCAAGCTAGATGATCCAACAGTCTCTTCTGACCTTAAGCTATATGAATCTGTGAAACCATTTTTTTTTTCTAGTTGAAATTGTGTGTTAAAAATCTGCATTTGGCACTCCAGACCTTGCGTGGTCCTTCACTCAGGAATCATATTCCGTGCAACTTAACTGTTCAATCACAAATATGCAAGGGAATATTAACCATTCCATTAAACTATCCATAGCATCGAAATTTAGAAAAGAGAGTTCCGCTCCGTTTGCTTCCATTTCTGTTATACATTTGAATGACAATGGAGGGATATAAAAGATAATGAACAAATATTTTACATTAGAGAATGCATGCCAGCGGCAAATGCAAGGAGGTAGCCAATGCAGAAGTATTGGTTTTTTATTTCTTGAGGCTCAAGTTCACATCCCATTTAGATCTCAGTGGAGGGTGGTAGTTAGACAAAGAATTGAAGGGCATTGGATCTGCATTGCAAAGCTACAGCTAATGCATATCCCTTGAATTATACTTGTATAGTGCTCGTATTTGCAACCTGAGATCAGATCCAGTGGGGATTTGAAGCCAAATGCCCCTCCTCAGTTATAACAACATATCCCCAGTGAATTCAGCAGAGCTGCTCCAGCATCTCAGTGGTGTGAGTGAAAGGGGAATCAAATGTGTGAGTGTAAACCCAAGTGAGACACCAACTGGGGACAGAGTGCATCAAAGAGGATTGCATCTGATACAGCTCTTTAAAATGCATCGTTCAGCTTCCCAGAAGTGTGGGAAGCTTGCCTAATCCATAACGACCCAAATCATTTTGCTGTATGTCCTTTTAAGTGAGTTTGGCCATGTAGTTTCTTACTGACAAAAATCCCTTGATTTTCTGGGGATGGAGAGAAAGATTAGCGCATAAAAGAACATCTGTCTCCTCACAGCTGACAGGCAAAACCGTGCTTTTTTTTCTCCCCTCTTCTTAACAGAGCAGGTTTCAACCCTCCTGAAAACCAGCTTGTTATCTGCGTGAGGGCAGGCACCAGTCTGAAATGCGTATAGCCTTTTCCACTGATTTGTTGGAGTGGCATTGTCAAAGAGCCACTTAATAGCCACACCTGCATATGCATGTCTGGAGTGTCTTCACGTCCAGGTGAAAGTATTTCATACACCAGAGATGGATGGCTTTCTTCATTTCCAACATCAGGTCTTCCCACTGGAGTGCCTTTGTCTCTGCTTTCAAGAAGTAACTTTTCCTGACCAGTTCCACAAGGGTCTTTCTCTGAAGGGAGTGTGGTCTGTCTGCCGGGACGGTGCGCCACACTGTTGGGCTGGGGTCCCTCTTTGGCTAGGGGCTCATGTGAGTAAACCTGTGGTTACCATTATTATTTGTATCATGGTAGCCTCTGAAAAACCCAGCAGAGAGCAGGGCCCCACTGTAGAGGGCATTTTGCAGATACCCTGGAGAAACTTTCTAATGGAAGTACTATCTTAACAGTCACAGAATCATAGGAAATTAGGGTTAAAAGAGACCTCAGGGGGTCACATCTAGTCCAACCCCCATGTGCGAAGCAGGACCAGCCCCAACTAGATCACCCCAGCTGGCACTTTGTTGATTCGGGCCTTAACAAACCTTCAAGGATGGAGATCCAACCACCTCTCTAGGTAACCCATTCCAGTGCTTCACCACCTTCCTAGTGAGAAAGTTTTTCCTAATATTCAACCTAACCTTCCCTTTAATGTCAAGACAAAGTATAAGAATGAGGACTTTATTCCCTTTTTAAAATATAGATGGGGAACCAAAGCACAAAAAGATTTAATGACTTTCCTCAAGTATGGCAAGGGGCTCTAGCAGAGGCAGGAAACAAACTCAGATCTTCAGAGCTCCAGTTCAGTATTGTGACTGTCCTGCCCCTGAAACACAAAAACTCTCCAGTCATGATTACTTGGCTGTCTTGCATCTCGAGCCGTTGTGTACATCTGTTATAAAATACTGCCATTCTGATCGGGTAGCATTTTGCATTCACATTTGACAGGTTGAAATGAGTGCACAAAGTGCAACACAGTGGACAACTTTGCCCTTGGTCTCAGATGTCTTATCCAAGTAATAATATGTTGCCTGCAGTGTATACCTTACTGCAGGCACAGCGAGATTGAATTCATATTTGCAAAATGCTCTGACAACCTTGACTAAAAGATGCTTTCTAAGCGCAAAGAATCATCTCATCTTTTGAGGATTTGGGTTGTGAATGTGCCATTGGATCAGCTGCTGTTAGCACCAGATATGCTTACCCTGATCCTTCCAGACCTAAAAATGCCATGTGTATCCTTTGGGTTGGAGCCTGCATACTATATCAGCCACATTCAATTATATATCTCTATGGGTCATTTTCCTTGGAGAGGAGACCTAATTTCTTCCCTTCTTTCTGAGTTTACCCCAATGATGAGATAGCCCCTAATTTGCTTGCTAACTACCTCCAAGACAGTATTGGGAACATCACTCAGAAGGAAGATCACTGCTTGGTGGTATAAAATCAGCGAACAGTTCTGATCCCCTGCCTGCATGCACAAATCTTACTTACTTTTGACAAGGAAGTATCCTGTTCCTCTAATCAAGCCTGATGTAAAGTAGACTTATGTGCCTGGAGTCCTCCTATGAACTCTTGCTTTTAGGGACAGGTGTCTATTGAAACTCCTTGGACACAACGTAAGGGGCCTGGGGCTGTAAAGGCTGTGACACCAATGACAGGGGCAGCCTGAAGTCTGGCTGCGCAGCCAGGCAGCAATGTCAAGAGATGCCCATGCCCTGCTCTGTCACAGCCCTTCCCAGCAAACACAGGTAAAGGGTTTTCCATGTGCTGAACCCACTACACTACACACACCCATTTTTCAAAGGGGTCTAAGAGACCAGATGCAGAAAGGACCATATTTACTTTTGATTTGGATATAGGAATGTGGTGAGCCAGAGCATTAGTGTGAGATGAGGGAACAGGAGGTAGTGTCTGGTTGTGTCTGCTTCAGAGGCCTGGGAATCAGGATCCCAGTTTCCCAAGCCTGGCACTGACTTACCAACTGAACTGTGGAGTCATATTAATTATTATGCCTCTATTTTCCCATTTATACCATAAGGATGATCTCTAGTAAGGATTCTGTGAAAACTTTAAAAAACTGCTTGGGATACTTCCAGAAATGGCATGATATAAGTGCAAATCATTGTGATTACCAATAGTTCTAAATGGTCAGTTTGGACAAGGAAGATTTTAGTAATATGTTCCTCAAATCATAAGAGTTAGAAGGGACCTCAGCGATCACTTGGTCGAACCCCCTGCATAACATGTGGAAAGCACGTGCCTAACCCATCCCAGCCAGATGCCCATCAAGCCTTATCTTGATAACCTCCAAGGATGGAGAGTCCATAGCTTCCCTGGGCAGCTTGGCCCTTGTCCTATGGTTCTTTTTTTGTCTACACAAGTGGTTTTCAAACTGGGGTACATGTGGCCCCCTAGGAGTACATGGCATTTTGCCAAGAGGTACATGCTTAAATTTTACTAATGGCAGCAGACCTTCTCATTGGTCAACGTGCAGTGACTGTTGGTGTTGCCATGTGTTGACACCATTGTCAACGCTCTTCCTCAGGAATGATCATGCAAAGAAGCAGGGGGTGTAGGGGGTATAAGCAGCAGTCATTAGTTAGCATGTAAAGAGGCACACAGCCAAACGCCTGAAAACCACTGGTTTACATTAATGTTTCTACTTATTCCATAGAAAGGCATATAGAAAATGCTGAAGTACATCTTTTAAACAGCAAAATGAAAGGGAATGGGAGAGAGAAGAGGAAGAGCAAGGAAAAAAAGTTGGCTACTTTCCCATCCACTCCTACAGCTGGAAGAGAGAGAGAGCTTTCTTCACTGTCCTCCCCCCCCCCCCCCCCCCCCTCCTTCCTTCCCAACATAGGAGGATTGGGTCCTGATTATGGATTCACATAACGAGCTAGAAAGTGCTATTAATGGGACATGGCCTGAGTGACAAAATATGCACTTGTGGAAAAGCCTGGATCTGCCTTCACAGCTTCAATATGCCTCAGACTGGGCACCTCATGATTACTGGCCCCTCTTGCAATGTTTGACCATTTTGATGGGTGAAATTCTTTGTTGTGCAAGACATGGGAAGATGAATCCAGCATCTTCTTGCCGGGAAGAAGAGGACTTAAAAGTCTGCTGAGAAGTGTGTAGAAGGAATCGTTTGATTCCTAATCCTTCATGGAAGGAGTTTGAACTCCCTTAAGACGCTTGCTACCCTGTACATATGTGTAGGGTCTGGTTGTCATTAGGCATCATCTTGGTTTTTTGCTGTAATCTTGCAGTTTGTAGTTTGATAGCCAAACAATTTTCTATTATTATTTCAGACTTGGCAGGAGCTGAGCAAGTGATCACAGCTAATGTGCAAACTTGTTTCTTTACATCCAATGGAGATGGGCAGCTGGCTGCTGCTTGAAAAGGGTCTTTCTTTATGTGCCAGAAGATTAGAAAAGGATTATGAAAAAGTAAGTATGCCCAGGGACAACTCCAGTCAAGTCCTTGCCAGGCAATAGGCCAACTGGCATAGATATTGAATCTATGCTTTACAGAATTCACTTGGAAGATGGGAAGACAGGGATAAGGGAAAGCCTGGAAATGAAAAGCACATGCCTGGTATTTTTCACATGAGGTTGCATTCCTAATGTCATCGGTATATTATTTGGTTTCAACAGAGAATGCAATCCAGAAATCAGACCTCCTTAATCTAGGTTTCCTGATGGGCTCATGCCCTCAAGCCCTCTCAAGCACACCCCAAGTTTATTGACAGGTCGGGACTCCTTGAAGAATACAGAAGTGGTTGCTGCTTGCCCTTAAATAGGGCTCAAGAAGGAAGCACTTTTCCCCTCCCTTTTCTTAATACAATTAGTCTTAACATTAGCGCACACACCCATGAAGCAAAACATATAGACTCAATGCACACCCTTGCCTGAGCAGATTCAAACCCATACCTCCCAATCCCAGGACAGTGCCCTAAATATCAAGCTACATGTCATCCTGGGTGGGATAGTTTATCCCCATCCTCTTGAAACTGGGCCACTGGCCAGTATTTTATTCAATGGTTGTTTCATTTAAAATAGAGGATCTTTACAGTCAAAAATTGAAGAGGCAATGGAGTGTAGATGCCGCCAGGATTAGGTGACAGTTCAGGATCATAGCTGGGGGCTTAGGGACCTGATCTAAAAAAGTAGGAGTTAGGTGAAAAGCAGGTGTCTATGTGCAATATTGGTAATTAGGCACGTGTGTGCCAGGGTCTGGGCAAGAAAGTCTTTTGAAGATTTCAAGAATCCCTCTTGTTATCAAGTATCACCTGCAGCTTGAACATATCATTAATGACCCCCAACCCCACCTGGAAAAGGACAACCATCTCAAGGTAGCCTTGGAGGGCAAGCTTGTCCTGGCTTAAAGACAGAGTCCGTTAACTTCAACCAAATTAGTCTCCAGCAGCATACTACCTAATTCCTATTCTAACCAAGCCACCAAGCTTTGCAACACACCCAGATGCCAGCTGTGCCTCCTCACCAACTATTTATTATTTGGACTGTGGTGCCCCTTCACTAAGCCAGACCACACCACTAGACCAAATAACATGGATTCACAGCATGTGGGGTTCATTTACCTGCTCATTTACCAATACCTTGTAAGCCATCACCTGCTTATAATGCCCCTCTGCTGTCTGCTTTTGCCACGCAGGGTGATCCCTGTGTGAAAGAGTGCATGGACACTGATTTGACATCAGTTCCAGAAAGACACATAAGCCTGCGACACAGCACTTTAACCTCCCTGGACGTACCATAGTAGCTGTTCTTAAACAACACAACTTTAAAACCCAATTTGATTATGATTAAGAGGGACAAGAAATCATTCACACACTCGATTGTGCTAAGTATGATTTCAGCGGAGACTCTAGATTCTTATCCCATTACCTCAACTCGTTTTTACAACAATGCCCCTCAATAGGTCAACATCTTTGTTCTTGTTGATCTCTTCAACCCACCTTTGTCCCCCCCGCCCCCACCCTCCCCTCCCCTTTACCTATCCTTTGTTTTTAAATTACTTTACTCCTTTCTATTTAGTTGCCCTACTCTGTGCAAGTCCATTCATAGCATCTGCCAGACTAGGCTCTTGTCTACAAAACCTTACGACTTTCTGAAAAAGTTAATCTCCAAGGTGCCACCCTGTCTTTCATTCCGCCTGAAGAATTCAAGTCATCTTTGAGTCATTTTTTCCCATAATCTGTGGGGCAGACTAGATAATTCATTTAGAGGCAAGTGTTTGAACCCTGCAGGACTATTGTGGTTGAAGCTAGTTTGGTTATTTGGGGTGGTAAGGCTAAAAGGATGTGGTCCTATATCTGCTGGCTGGACAGGTTTCTCAGTGTGAATAACTCTTTTAGGGGGAAAAAAATAAGATCAGAACCTGGATAATGAAACACAGGAGAAGCAGAAAGCAGTCGAAACTAGACTGCACCAAGTTCTAGGAAATGCCCAGAAAGAAGCATTTCAGCTCAGGCAGCGGGGGACATCATTACTATTTATTATTTGTACTGTGATAGGAGCTCTAGTCTTGGATTAGGGCATTACAAGGAAAGGTACTATACAAACACAATACTAGCCCCGTTAATGAGTTATTTTCTATCTCTGTGTAACATACTCAATCGGGAAGGAAATCTGCGACAAAAGGGCCACCTCGTATTACCCAATTATTTGGAAAGGAGGGCATCTAGACTCTCTGAGACAGAAACACTTCAACTGCCTCATCAAAATGTGACTCACTGGCAGAGTGAAGACTCCAGTAGGTCAAACATATTACTGTTTGGTGCAGTATCACTCCCAACAGCCTGAATGAAGGATTAACGAAGATGACTTGACATTTACCTAGATTCCTGTGCCACTAATAGGGTTGACAAAAGTGCTCAATGAATAATTTATACTGAGCAATTCACAGATGGAAAGATTCATCTTCTTCTCATAAGCAGAAGAGAAGAAGAGTGGGGGCGGGGAGGGGAAGAAAGCTATCAGGCAGAAAGGACTGGTTGCTTTTCTCTATAATACCATTATCAGTGTAAAGAGGGGTTAAGGCTTGATGGTTTAGTGTCACGGTTACTTGCTTTCCATTAAGGAATTAATTTTAATTACAAAGAAGGTTACAAGGTCTCTCTCTCTTTTTTTTTTTTTTTTGGTTGTTCGAGTAATCAGTGTGATAACTTGCAGCTGAGCTCCTTGTGACTATAACATACTTAGCATTTTGCAGAGGGGGGTTGGGGAAGTGAAAGATGAACTTGTACCGGGAGTCTGGTGCTACCCCCCCGTTATGCATGTTAACCCAACTGAGTGCTGTCATGCCGCTAAGAATACTGCTCACTCGCATTTTATAGGCAGTGGTGAACACAAGCACAAAGTATAACAACGTGGGAAGAAAACATTCATAACTGAAACAGCAATGACATATAAACTCCACTTCAATCTAAGGCAAGGTTGATAATTAAGGATTATCATGGATAATGTTTCACTCAATATGTTTTCCTAGTGGGAACTAATCATTCCTCAAAACTGCCTTACAAGACAGGTAGGTATGTATTAACCTCTTCTGTTTCAGATATGGCAACTGAGGCCAAGAGATGAAGCGATTCACCAAAAAAGTGGGAGGAGATTCAGAATTAGAAATAAGATTAGAGTCAAGGAATTCAAAGTTTCCCCGTCTGTTGGCTGTAGCACTCTTCTCAGGCTACTTCCTCCAGTCTATAATTGGTTTTCTTTAAGCTGTGGTTCATAGCTATGAAAAGCAATCAGCTGAGAGGAGTATAATACACTAACCAAGGTGACAGTGAGCTAAATTCGATTTGGTGACTGACCCAAATGCAGGGTGGAATGGCTGGTAACCTTTGTATTAAAAACTCAATGTATTGATTGGTTCCACTGCTCAGTTCAGTGTAGTGATGTAGATGCCTGCTGCAGTTTAGAGTCTCTGCATGAAAAGCTGACCCCAGACATGAAAAAAAAAAGCAAAATTCCCTTGGCGGTTAGAAAAAACTGAGTTCTCTACAGTATTCTCCTATTTACCAAAGTTAGAGACAGGTTACATGGCTATATGGACCTTTGGTCAGACCCAGTGGGGGCAAATCTCATATCCTTCAGCAGGCATTCTCCCATCGGATAGGAGAAATAGAGTCCTGCTCAGCCAGGTGCTCATGTGCAATTTGGTAAATAAGTGATGCTCCATTTGGGACATAGCATGACAGTGAAGCAGTTGGTTAATATGTGCTGAAAGGACAATGTCCCATGCTATAGAGGAAGGCAAAACCCCTCATAGTCCTTGACAATTTGACGTAGGAGAAAAAAACCCAATAAATATTCCTGACCCCAAATCTAGTGATCAACGTCACTCCCAATAGAAGACCAAGACCCTTTAGCCAAGGACCTCTGAGTTTTCTAAATAGTGGCAGGGACATCAGCGCATTTCAGCATTCCCCATGCCCCTTCCCCTCCCTGCAAGCCTTCACTGTAGCCAATGGCCCAAAGCTTTGAGAGAAGGCAAGGACAAAACAACAACAAAAAATAATCGCAGAAGCCATTATCATTCAGGAGGGGGAAAAAATTATTTCTGGCCCCTATCAGACACATACTATACAAGAGAATTACCTCTTTCCCCTAATACAGGGATTGTAAATACATGATCCCACATATCTCACACACTGATGGTTGAATCAGGAACATTCCCGCCTATCGTTCTCCATTCTCATCGTATTTTTAATGGCCTGTCTTTGTATCTGTTTCAATTTAAGTTAATCATTGTTGAACTCAGGTGACCAGAGCTACATGCAGTATTCTGAATGGGATCTTACTACATCCTTGTACAATGGTACCAGTATCTCCTTGTTTGAATTGAACAAACTCCACCTAAAACACAGCCATTTTTAACAGCTGCACCAGACTGATGGTTTAAACCATCAACCAGTTTACCCTAATCTCTCTCTTCCACGGTTGTCTCCAATCTATGTGCCTCCATGTTATAGCCCACCTTATAGTACTTGTATCTGGTTCCTTTAGTCCATGATTTTGCACTTCATACCATTTGTAATATCCCATTCCCCAAGGTTATCCTGCAGAAGATTTAGATAATCTGCTCCTCTTCCATACTGTAAAACCCCGCGTCTTACTGTCATCTGCCAACTGCATCCACTTCCTGTATCAAGGTTGTTAATAAAAACGTTAAATGGGATAGTTCTTAAGATGGATCCCAGAGGAACATATCTGACAACCACACTGTAGTCAGATTACTTGCCTTTAAACATGAACTATGTAGTTTCCTTGTAAACTAGCTCCTTTTCCACCTCACCAGTGTAGTATTCATCCCTGTCTTTTCTAGTCTGGGCAATCATTTTTCATGAGGCACAGTATCAAAGCTTTGCTTCAGTCTAAATCTAAATTAAATCTGTCATGTTGCCCTTATCTAGGAAGTTGGTTATCTTGTTATAAAATTCAATTAATCTGACACAATCATCTTTGGATAAACTCATGTTGCGTTTTGTCCCATTTTCTGTTTGCTTCTGTATCTTTAACTATTCTTTCATTCATACTTGTTCAAAGACGCACACATCCACCATTTCTATACTATTGAAGCTGAGCTAATAGGTTGGTAACTGCCAAGTCATACTTTCTCCCTTCTTTAATAATAGGCATACTTTTCCATTCATAGGGTACTAACTCTTGATTTTACAGATTTGCTCTAGATTTGCGATAAAGCAGTTACTACTTCATGTGCCAGCTCCTTCAGTATTCTAGGAACAAAGAAATCCGAGACCCCTAATTTTGTGACACTAAGCAACTGAAATTTTGCTTCCACCTCAGCTGTGGTCTTTTTTGCCATGTGGTACTCCACCAATGTCCTCAATGACAATGTCATCCTTGTAGGAGATTGAGGCAAAGTATTTATTCAGCATATGAGTGACTTTCTTGAACTTCCAAAAAAGGACTAAATCTCCAGGTTCACGCAGGAAAAGGGAGTCAGGATAGTGGGGTTCAATACCAAAGTCTTCTACTGACACACTGGAAGGGCCCAGGCAGGTCCTGACTGTTAAAGGCACTAAATTCACACAGCAACCATTAACTTAAATGATGCTTATCCTCCCCTGCAGAGGGCTATAATACCTACCAGTGGAATAGATGCGGCAGGGATAAGGATGGAGGTGTAGTATATTCACAGGGAAACAAGCACAGCTTGGGCTGTGGTAATGACCGTACTTCAGCATGTGTCATGAATGAAGGAAACAGCACAAAGTTATATTAAAGCACATTTCACAGATATGTTTTAAAAAAAACCCATGACTTACATTCTTTAAAAGCAGTTTTCATCATGGGAAGGTGTGGCATCTCAGCTAGTGACAGAAGAATAGGCACCTTAATCTGATCAATTGACCCCCTTTCACACCAACTAAGAATCTGGGTTTTTGTACATATAAAAGTTGTGTACATGTGTGTGTGCACATGTATGCACATGTGTGTAGAACTTGTAAGTGGAATGAAAAATCTTACTTCCCCAGAGGCAGACGAGGTTCTTTGGGTAGATGTGATATCTCTTATTAGACCAACTAAATAGTCGGAAAAAATTTTATTTGCAAGCTTTCGGGTGCAAACACCCTTCTTCAGGCAGAGGGAGGTGTTTCTATCCAAAAGCGTGGAAAGAGACATTTTTCCAACTATTTAGTTGATCTAATAAAAGATATCACATTTACCCAAAGAACCTTGTTTGCCAATGTCCTTAGACCAACACGTCTACAACCATCACTTGTTTTTGTGTAGACATATTTGTATAATACTTGCCATTTTCTGTATTCTCATACATTCAAAAGGCTAAAACTGACACACTCTGGGGTGGAGATTTTTTTCTTTGACTGCACAGTGTCTTTTTTGCATAGGATTCAATAATAATATTTCTCTCATATATTCTCATATCAATAGATCCCAAAGCATAAGTACAGTTAGATGACTTGTGCCAGCTCACCCAACAAACCAGGGCCAGGAAGAGGACATAGCAAAGTGTAAATACAACATTTTTACCTCGGACACTACACAGCCACTCTACACTTAGGCAATTCCATCGAAGGAATATCCCCAAATCATATAATTTGCCAGAGAAAAATGAAACAAAATGATGTAGCTCTATAACAAGCTGCTTCCTGCAGATGAAATGTCTACTGCCTTGCTAAGATAAATAATGATTAAAAAACTCTTCGCAAAATAATTTACATTGCTGTAGACTACTCACCTTCCATATTTAGGAGGTGGAAGTCATCTATTAGTTATCACAGTGTACCACTTCCCCTCTAAGCACCCCCAGGAGACCCTTTTTATTTGGTGGAGGCTAATGGAATAGTCCCACCTAATCACAATGATACAGACATACAGTTATTTAAGGGGGAGAGAAAATACCTTTCCCCTTAATGTTTAAAATACTAACTCTGTTTTCTATTACATTGAACTAAACATTTTTACATGATTATAGGTTTATTGCTAATGCTCAAGATCCCAGCATATAAAGGCAGGGAGATAAAGAGAGATATATTCCAAGTGATGACAATAGTGATTCTTCGCTCTTTTATTCTACATCTTCAGAAGTTAATTTATAAAGGTGACTGACCTCAAATGCCTTAACTTTTCCCCAGTTTGGATTAATCCTGAAATACCATCTGGATCCATTCATCTAGAAACTACAAAGTAAAGCACAACACTGGTTAGGATTCCTAATGAAGAATCAGATTTGTCATCATTGCTTATGTGAATAGTATTTTACCTAGAAAGTAGTAATCACTTATTGGCAGCAGAGACCACAAGATGATTGAGTTCAGGAAAGGAAGGATGGAAAGCAGCAGAGTAAGGACTCTGGACTTCAGCAAAGAAGACTTCGACTCAGGGAGCTGATGGACAGGATCCCCTGGGAGGCCAGTCTGAGGGTGAAAGGAGTCCAGGAGAGCTGGCCGTACTTTAAAGAAACCTTACTGAGGGCAGAGGAATGAACTATCCTGATGTGCAGGAAGACTAGCAAGTCTGGCAGAAGACCAGACTGGCTTAGCAAGGAACCCTTCAGTGAGCTAAAACACAAACATGAAGCTTATAAGTAGGGACCTATCAAATTGGTGATTTCATGATTTTCACAGAAACTGTGAAATCATTTGGTCTCCGTAAAAATGAACGGTCCCCGTAGAAACACATGGGGAACACGAAAAGGTGCATAATCGAAGATGAGCGGGGGAGGGCAGGAGAGGAAGAGGGGAAGGAAAGAAGAGTGCTTCAAAAACAGAAAAGGGTGGGAAGCCTTGGTGTCTTGAAGTATGGGGGGAGGGAGAGGGGTAAGAGGGGCGAGATCTTTGCAGTGCAGTGCAGTGGGCCCCTGAACACCGCTGACTGTCTGAGAGGCCCCAGAAGTCCCACCCCTCCCCAGAGATTGATAGGTAGTCACCTGTTAATCTCGGGGGTGGGGGGGAGGGATGACTTCTAGGGCCCCTGGACCAATCAGAGGTGTGCATGGGGGCCCACCCTGCTCCACCGCAAAAATGGTGCTTGGTGCCATACTTGAACTGTGAAATTGGGGGCCACCTACCCCAAATTCAGTAGGAGGGAGGAGTATAAGAGTATTGCTCAGACATGCAAGGATGAAATCAGAAGGCCAAAGCACAATTGGAGTTGCAGCTAGCAAGGGACTTGAAGGGTAAAAAGAAGGTTTTCTAGAAGTATGTCAGTAACAAGAGGAGGCTCAAGGAAAATGTGGGTCCCTTACTGAATGGGGGAGGCAACCTAGTGACAGAGGAAGCTGAAAAGGCTGAAGTGCTCAATGCCTTTTTCACCTAAGTCTTCACAGAAAAGATCAGCTCCCAGTCTATTGCACCTGGCAACACAGTTTGGGGAGGAGGTCAGCAGCCAACTGGCAAAAGAACAATTTAGGAACTATTTAGAAAAGCTGCACATGTACAAGTCCATGGGGCTGGATGGTGCTCAGGAAGCTGGCCAATGTAATCACAGAGCCACTGGCCGTCATCTTTGAAAACTCATGGCAATTGGGAGAGGTCCTGGATGACTGCAAAGAGCAAGTATAGTGACCATATTTAAGAAAGGGAAGAAGGAGGATTCAGGGAACTACAGACCAGTCAGCTTCACCTCAATCCCTGGAAAAGCCATGGAGCAGGTCCTCAAGAAATCCATTTCTGAGCACTTGAAGGAGGACAAGGTAATTAGGAACAGTCAGCGTGGATTCACCAGGGGCAAGTCATGCCTGACTTACCTGATTGCCTTCTATGATAAGATGACTGGCTCTGTGGATGCAGGGAAACCAATGGATAGGGTATATCTTGACTTTAGCAAGGCTTTTGATACCGTCTTCCACAATGTTCTCACAAGCCAGCTAAGGAAGTACGAGCTGGATGAATGGACTGGATGGATCATCGGGCTCAGAGAGTACTAGTCAATAGCTCAATGTCTAGTGACGTGCCCCTGGGGTTGGTCCTGTGGCTGAGTTTGTTCAATATCTTCATAAACGACCAAGAGAATGGCATAGAGTGCACCCTCAGCAAATTTGCAGATGACACCAACCTGGGAAGACTAGTAGATATGCTGGAGGGTAGGGCTAGGATTCAGAGGCTGTGTCTATATGAGAAATTGCCTGTGCAGTTCCTTATCACTACTGCACAGTAGCTCTACTGTATGGCACTATGGTGCAGTAGTAATGAGCTACTGCACAGCCAATGTCACCAAAAAGCCATGTGGGATGTTACTGTGCAGTAACACCAGTTACTGCACGGTCATTTAGTAATTGTGTATGCATGTACTAAATGATTGCACAGTAACAAGCGTGCAGTCAGCATCCCATGTAGATGTGGCCAGAGACAAGTACACAAATTGGAGGATTGGACCAAAAGAAATCTCATGAGGTTCAACAAGGACAAGTGCAAAGTCCTGGACTTAGGATGGCACAATCCCATGCACCAGTACAGTCTGGGGACTGATGGGCTGGGCAGCAGCTCTGCAGAAAAGGAGCTGGGGTGACAGTGGACAAGCAGCTGAATATGAATCAGCAGTGTGCCCTTGTTGCCAAGAAGGCTAACAGCATCCTGGGCTGCATTGGTAGGAGCATTGCCAGCAGATCAACGGAAGTGTTTCTTCCCCTTTATTCAACACTGGTGAGGCCACATCTGAAGTACTGTGTTCAGTTTGGGGCCCCCCACTACAGAAAGGATGTGGACAAATTGGAGAGAGTCCAGCAGAGAGCAACGAAAATGGTTAGGGATCTGGGGGACATGACTTGTGGGGAGAGGATGAGGGAACTGGGCTTATAGAGTTTAGAAAAGAGGAGACTGAGAGGTGATTTAATAGCAGCCTTCATCTCCCGGAAGTGGGGGATGATAAGAGGATGGAGCTGGACTGTTCTCAGTGGTGGCAGATGCCAAAACATGTTGCATCAAGGGAAGTTGAGGTTGGATATTAGGCAAAACTTTCTCATGAGAAGAGTAGGAAAACACAGGAACAGCCTGCCTAGAGAGGTTGTGGATGCTCCATTTTTGGAGGTTTTAAGACTCAGATAGACAAAGTCTTGGCTGGGATGATCTAGTTGGGGCTGGTCCTGCTTTGAGCAGGGGTTGGACAAGATGACCTCCTGATGTCCCTTCCAGCCTTCATTTTATATGATTTTCAGAGGCTCTATGAAGCATCAGGGATTTTTAGAGAAGGTCCAGAAGTGAGTAACAAAAGGGGTTGGAAGGGAAGCTGTATGAGGAAGATTGAGAGAACTAAACTTGCAGAAAAGGCAATTAAGGGGGTACATGATAGTAGCCTTCAAATAATTGAAAAGCTGCCATAGACAAGATAGAAAACTTGCATCCTTTGCTGCAGAAGATAGACACAATCTAGTCACTTTAAACTGCAGGAAAATTGTTAGATTAGCTATCCCAGAAAAAAAACTTCCTTACTGTCAGAACGGGGAGGCAGAACACACTGCCCCGGGAAGCTGTGGAGTCTCCTTCATTAGAGGTTTTCAAGAAGAGGTTGGATAAGGATAAGACAGGGATGACTGGGCACAAGTAGTTTACCATAATAGTCTGCAAACATGTGCAAGGCAAGGTAGATATGCACCCGATAGATTAATTAAGATAGAGAGCGTAAGCTTTCACAAACTCAGGTTCACTTCTTCAGATGCTGTTAAAGAATGACATAGAGCAGTGTACAAAGTGGCATGAATGATTTGAATACAAAAGGTGGGAAAGAGGAGGGAGAGGAAGGGCGGGGGGAGTGGAAGAGAGACAGAGCAAGGAGAGACAAATAAGCAAAGAACTGATCGAAACAAAGGGGGTCACAAAAAATAACCCAGGTAATGGGATAAGCATGCTTAGTCCCTATTTAAACCATAGCTCACACAATCCAGTCTGGTCCTACATCTACGCAGGATCAGATGACTTTTGATGTCCTTTCTAACCCTAGGATTCAATAATTCATGCTGGGTTTATTCAGATAGATGCATTTCTCCTCTTCCAATGATTCTGCATCCAAAAAACCTCTGTTTCAACATCTGTGATGTTCTAATTTTCATTTAATCCATCACAATAGCAAATGTTTCTTTTTCAAAAACTAAACATCTGTTCAGGGCTTATTGGTATTGTGACAAAGAATGATTTTTCCATTCCTCCTTTAATTCTCTTTATAGGCCTAGCATGTTTTCCATCTCGATTCCTCAAAGAAACAAGTTAAATGAATCTTGGGGGTGAGCGATCAAGCTGGAGGTGCACTCGCTCAGAGTGAAGCATGTGAAGAAGTTTGTAGAAGAAAGGATGAAAAGAAAACCAAAGGGACTTAAGTCTAATGGAAACCAGACAAAGGCCTGAAGCATGTGTTTTAATTATGCGATGGTTACTGAGATATTTTAAGAAAGAAGCAGAATTTATTCTTTGTTCACCTGGAACAAACAGGGCATGTAAATGAGAGCTCAGTGCGAAGAAGTGTGTTTTGGAGAGAACAGCAAAGTCAAATGAGCACAGACTTTTCCTTAGGTAACACTTTGGAGTTTTCTATGATAAATTCACTGCATTAGGATTTTGAGTAACTGCAGACATTCGCCTCTCTGTATATCATCCATGCATCAGCACGGAGTCAGAAGCTGCTGTCACCCACATCACAATTTTATATTATATGAAGTTCATTCTTAAAGAGGATAGCAAAAAAATAAAAAAAAAGGTGGGAGGGGGGACTAACTGGCTGATGGATTAAAAAAATTCTGCACTTTCCAACGGAGATGACATGATTATAAGCATAGGGTACTTTCCATAGTTGGCCTTCTTTGAAGATCAGAAAGGAGCCACTTCATGGAGGAAAACATGCCTCTTAAAATCTAAAAAACCCCCAATATTTTAACCTGCCACTTCTTCTGATTTGGAAATGCAGTCACTCCTTTAAAACAAGTCAGACTCTCTGGGAATACACTGATTGAAAAGGCATCGTTTTTAATGGGCTGCTAGCTAATTAAAATGTGTGACATTCAGCCTGTAGTCAGAACACGGTATAAAAACTAATTACAGGACAATACATCTTGTCATGGGCAGGCGCCTGAATGGGAACGTGTGCAGGCAAATATTATGCATGGGAAGCCAACTCAGATTATGCACTGGTGTGTAGTCAGTGTCTGGCATGCCCCAGCTGGATGGTCATGGTGTATGTGCCATTGCTACTGATAAATTGTAAGCCCTGTTTTTCAATCTCTGTGCAAGTTGCTCCTCTCTAGTCTGCATTGCTCATTGATCACTGTCCTGGCTGTAGCCAAGCATCTGGCAAGTCTACCATGGCAAACAATTTTAGGTTCCCAGGGGCAACATTTGTTACAGCAAATGGCAAAGATTGTTGTTCTTCATCTGGTGTCCTACATTATAGGCTGCTGGACCTCTCTGACTGCACCCTCTGGGTAACTAGACATATTTGGGCTTAACTAACCCTCACTTGTACAGACATGTGTAAACTGCACCTGCATGAGCTAGTAAAGAGTTCTTCTGCCATACTGCAGAGAGGGGGAAATTCATCCCCAAAGGAGACCTGGGGTTTTCTCTCAGTTATTTGGTGCCAAAAAGGGCAGCTTTAATTTTCAGTCAAGGTCTCCCTGTTGAGACCTTGACTGAAAATTAAACAGTCCTTTACCTGAAACCTTCATTCAAGGTCTCAATGTATCACCAGCAGAGATACATTAGTACACTGTGCATTAGTGCACTAGTGCATTGTGCATTAGCGATACATTAGTACATTGAGACCTTCAGTCAAGGTCCCAATGTATCACCAGCAGGGATACATTAGTACATTGTGCATTAGTGCACTAGTGCATTGTGCATTGTGCATTATTGATACATTAGTACATTGAGACCTTCAGTCAAGGTCTCAATGTATCACCTGCAGTGAGACATCAATCTTAACCACAATTTGAGAAGGCTTGGAACAGTGATTGTCAACCATAAGATCCTTTTCAAGGTGCCATGCAATATTAGCATTGTTAGGTGAGTAAACACCTACATACAATTGACAAGATAAACCCAGAGGTTTCAAACTTTTACCATCTTTCTGCAATGCCTGATGAAAGGTGTTTGTGCCTGAAAGTTTGCAATTAATGATTTTTTCCCCCCGAAAATCTAGTTGGTCTAATAAAAGATATCACCTCTACCATGAGTCCTGATTGCTTTTTCCTCTAGACCAATAGGGCTACAACCTGGATATATTTCACAACGAGAAAGCAACTTTGACCACCTGAAACCTGAGATCCTGCTTCTGCCTTTGTTCAAGGTCATTTACATCCTCACAGAGCTGGAGAGACACCTTACCGGCTAAGAGCAGCCTCTCCAGAGGAACTTTCCATCTATTGACCCCTCTGTGAAATCCTATGAAATATGAACTTGCATTTCTACCCAGGAGAACTTTTACAATCTTTTCTCCGATGCCTGATGCAAGGTGTTTGTGCCCAAAACCTTGCAATTAAAGAATAATTTCTTTTTGCAAAAATGTAGTTGGTCTAATAAAAGAAATCACCTCTACCACGAGCCCTGATTGAGTTTTCAAACAGGAATCCATAGTGTCAAAAGCTTTGTAACCTGCTGTGGTCTTGGTTGAGCTCTTTGCAACAGAAGAATTATGTATTTGTAGTCAAAAGATAAGAGAAAGCGAAGAGGTGGCATTTTTCCAAAAGGTGCCTTGCATCTAAAAAAGTTGAGGACCGCTGTTTTAAAGCCTTCCAGCATCATGCCCTATGAGTGATTTTTTATACGTGATTCCACAAGTTTCCAGGACATTGAGCGACACTGAATAATGCCTTTTTTACAACGATAGTCTTGTTACTATTATTTTTTCTATTGCTATAAAACACAGAAACCCCAAACACAGTCATGAACAAGGGCCTCATTATGTCAGGTGCGGTACAAATGAGGAACAGAAATAGTCTCTGCCCCAGAGAGCTTACCAGCTTACACATAGATATGGACACATAGGGGAGCACTGGGACATGATGAGACTAACATCTCTCTTATAAGGAATCACAGCAAAGGAAGGTTGCAAGGAAGGATCTGAAGATAAATGAGTGGGAACATTTGTGGAATAAGATATTGCTCAGTGTATCAGAAAGCACAGCAAATGGGATCTATTTCTGTGTGAGCTGGTTAAGTTAAATGTTTTGAGGCCTTAAAATAAACAAGGAAATATCCCCCCAAGCTTCCCTTTGAAACAATTTTTATTTACCAAAGAGCACATACTATGCTATTGTCTCTTAATTATGGTGGTGCCAGCTAGTGGCAGCATTTCATTAAAGCCTTGCATTAAAATTAAAAATAAAAAATTCTCTGGATGCTTTTCAATGAAAGCTGTGCAAAATAATAATAATAATAATAAAAAAAGATGGAATAGAAAAAAAGGAAATGAAATGTACCAGCACTGTGAAGATTTATTGCTTTACTTATGAGTTTTTGAGTCTATGTAAATTTAAATGACATTTTTCAGCCCATTAATCCATTATATAGACTACAGTTCTGTTGTACTTAATTAAAAGTGGATAGCTTGATACATAAGGCAGGGGATTTTCACAACTTTTCAGAAGTGGTCTAACACTGTTCCTAGTGAAGTCAATGGTAGAACATCTAATGAAGCTATTAGGCATAGAGTTAGGGCAATGCTAGCCAAACTGTATGTGGCGGTGGGTAATTTTTAAGGCTTTCGGGGAGGTTTACCTTAAGGGGAGATTTACCACTGTGGCTTCCATTAAGTTTAGAATCAATGTTGTGGGTTAAAGCATGTCTCTAACTTTTGAAATGGTACATCCCAAATGGCTCTTCTGGACTACAAAGGATTCTCTTGCATTGTTGTGGTTTTAGCTGAGGAATTCATATTGGCGGAAATAAAAAGGGCATAAGAAGCATAAATAAGGAAATAATTAAATATAACAAAACCCAGTGGCTGGAAGCTAAAGCTATAGAAACTCATATATATATAGGTATCACACACACACATATTATATATATATTATAACAATATTATATGTGTGTATGTATACAGTACACACACACATGCATGCACACACACACACACACACACACACACACACATACACACAATATAATGGTGGAGGTGATTAACTATGCCAGCAAACGAACAAGGAGAAGGGTGGATTCTCAAGCCCCATGAATCTTAGGAGCTGCAGTCATAGATTCCATTGTGCTAGGGGCTGCACAAACTTATGACAGGCCTTGCCCTGGAGACAACTTTACATCAAGACTGGATACCATCCTGGAAGATGTGCTTTAGCCATATACTGGTTATGAAGCTCAGTGCTTGATACTGGGTGCAAGCCTATCACCTGCAGTTGTGCAACAACATTAGGTGAAATGCTTTAATCATCTTTTCTGGCCTTCAACATCTATGCAAAATTCCTTGTGGAAAGGGCCTGTACAGGAGAGACAGACTGCTCTGCTCTCATCTCTGAAGGCCCGTCTGTTGGTCAAGAGGTTGCGTAAGTACATGCTATAGAACAGGGGTGGCCGACATGCGGCGCATGCAACAGTAGCACAGAAGAAGAAGAAGAGACAACAGGTACTCAGGGGCCTTGCAATACACAGAGCAAAGTGGACAAGTGGAATTTCTAACCTGCTGTGGTCTTGTTTGAACTCTTTGCAACAGAAGAATTATGTTTCAGTAGTCAAAAAAAGAGAGAAAGCGAAGAGGGGACACTTTCCAAGAGGCCCCATTCATCTAAAAAATGTTGAGGACCACTGTCTTAAAACCTTCCAGCATCACGCCCTATATGTGATTTATCATACATGATTCCACAAGTTTCCAGGACACTGAGCAACACTGAATAATGCCTTTTTTTTCAAAGGTGGTCTCATTACTATTACTTTTTGTAGCAGGAAGGGGATCAGGCACTCAGTAGGGCACAGGGCTTAAATTGTGGCACAGCCGCTAAAAAGTTTGAGCCCACTGCTATAGAAGACTTGCATTCCCAGTGGATCATGCGCAGGTGAGGATGTATTTTACCAGCTGGCTGGAGACCGTTAAACCCACTGAAATATGCAACGGTTTTTCTTCTCGAAGGACAGCAAGACATGTCCCAAACCAGTTTTAGAACTTTGAATACATTGCATTCTTATACCACCCTTTTGAATCACAAAAAAATATATACTATTTATGTTGAAATGCAGAAACTTTATATGTCTTACTCATATATAGATCATACAAGAGTGAACTGTTGCTTAATATTCTATATGTAGTTCAATATATAGTCCTGGCCCATCAGGATGGAACTGTAGCCTTAGGTGTATTTATTGATTTGGGGGATTTAAAACAATCCTGTAATTTTATGTTATTTTTTTACTTCAGGTAGTATTGCAGCATAATAATAATCTACAGTGTAATTGTCCACAAGCAAACCTCAGTTGCAGAACAAGAAGTATTGGGATAGGGATATAATGATTATTTTTTTCTCCAGCAGATGTCTTTGTTGAAATCCTCTCCTCCCCCCACCACATTTCTGTCATGTTAATTGTCATAACTATCCCCCATAGTTCCTTAGTAAAAGAATTGCAACAATTAGCCCATGACTTATACCAGCTGCCTTGGCATAGACAAGCCAATATTTTTTGGACTCTGAACACCTGCAAAACGCGGTAGATGGTGGATGCTTGGATCCTAAACCAAACAGCTGTTGTATTTCAGATTCACTCTCTTGAGGAATGGGTAGAGCGTGAAAAATATCTATGTGTCTTAATGCTATATTTTCTACAATTTCAGTGCTATTCTCCACGTTTCATCCTCACAGGCTGAATCCCAGGTGATGAAGGGATGGTCCTTACACGGTTACCTGCAGCTCATGCAATCTATTGGACGTTGTACGCTATGAGGCTTTGTAGTAGTTTGACATTTCTAAATATAGTGAGAGAATGAAAAAGCCCTGCATTTATTGCATTTTATTTCTAATTATGCCTGTTTCTGAGCTGCTAAAAGATGGTTCAGTTTGGTTTGGAAAGTTCCTGATTAGTGTGATCTGGAAGTGGGCAGTTAACACTCTGGCACTTTTACCCCACTAAGTCTAACCAGCATAGCAATAGTTGTGTCAAATTTATAAAAAACAACCTTGGACCCACTTTTTCCCTCCCGGTAACTGTTAAGTGGGATTATTCAAGAAAGATTTAAATGCGGGTGGCATCAATTGGAAATGCAGATGGGGCATCTTATTAAACACCATTTTAGCTATTTGTAGGGCTCAGAACCGTATTTGCCCTGAATTTATATAATGATATACAGTATTGTTAAAAACATGCTTGGGCATGTTTGGTTTAATTAGCAGTCTGAAATTTCCAGCATATGGCTTGTCATTTGCTACAAAGATATGCAATTATGAACTTCCTTGAAGTTTTACGGTTTAAATGCAAAATTAACTTACTATGTTCCTCAGCTAATGGAAAGGCATTAAATATAGTATTTATTAAACAAAGGGCATATAGGAGCAGCACAGCACAGCTTTGCCATCTGTACCCATCCCACTGTACATCTTTTGGTTCACAGAAAATGGACCGGACTCAATCTGCTCGTTCAGTCCATTAGCAGAGTTTCCTGCACTTCAGTGCAAACGACATGATGTCTGTTTATTGTCTTTAAAGGCCTGGCTGCTACTTTGGAAGCATCATTTTAGTTTTTATACATCAGGAAAGCAAATGGGCCATCTGTTAGTGATACATTTGCTTTTTTCAAAGAGCCGGGGATGATTTCCTTTCAAATAGCGAATGGTGTTTTAAAGTTTTCTGGGCATTTAGTTGTTTACATGCTTCATTTTTCACTAGGTAAGTGAGATGAGAGACTGTAATGTTTGTGTCTCTTCAACTTGTCCGCTTAACTTTTCCCTCTCATTGCAAGAGGTGTCTAATTTACTTTGCAGTGAAGAAGCTACCTTTGCCGCCTCTTACTTCTTTCTGCACTGAAGTGCAGAAAAATCTGCTAATGGACTGAATGAGCAGATTGAGTCCGGTCCATTTTCTGTGAACCGAAAGATGTACAGTGGGATAGGTACAGATGGCAAAGCTGTGCTGCACTGCTCCTATATGTCCTTTTACTATATTTAACGTCCTACCATTAACTAAGGAGCATAGTAAGTTAATTTTGCATTTTAACAGTATAACTTCAAGGAAGTTCATAATTGCATATCTTTGTAGCAAATGACAAGCCATATGCTGGAAATTTCAGACTGCTAATATTCTAACGGTCTCCAGCATTCATAATTTTGCTCCCTGGCTTTATGTAGACACTGGTCCAAAAGCCATTGGAGGTGATAGAAAACTGGCACCAACCCTCATTTCAAGCAGACTTACTTGTTTGAATCCCAGAGTTACACACAAAGTGGAATCCCCTTCACTTTCATAGTTGAAGTTTATTTACATCAGAAATAAAAAAATCATGAAACTCAGGTTATAAAAAGAACAATTTACAATAGATAACTAAATCTTATAGGAATTTTAATGCAAAGTGCCTTGTCTTGGGTCTGTACTACATGCTTAGCAGCACCTCATTTTTATGAGAGTTGCTTAAAGTTATGAATCCTGCTGAATTGAGTGTGAACGGATCTGGTGCATAGGGGGTCACAAAACACTGTCAATAGCAGTCTTGGCCCTGTTACACTCATTGGCACAACTCCTCTGGACTCCAGAATGGCCACATTTTCATTCTGTCTTCTTTCTAATGGTCATTATTCTTTGTTAAGTATGAAGAACTTGCTCAACATTATAAGAAAAAACACTAGTGAGATACTCCCTCCCCTAAACAGGTTGCAAAGGCTACAACCATGATGATATTTGGAGTGGACCCTGTGGGTTGCCCTCACCCAGTCCATGTCAAATTGGGAGCATCATAGAATCAGTCCTAAGACTACCTGTCTCTCCTTTGCTGGTTGGCTCTAGTTATAGGCAGCAAATACAGGACGTGGAATGCAGAAGAACCAAAAGTCAGGAACAAAAAGTTGTAGGGGTGCTGCAGGAAGATTTCCAATGTTGGCATGGGCAAGCTCCAAATATATTTCTAGGAGAGATGGGTTCAACCTTAGACCTGAATTTCAGTAGACTTCCATGGTTGGGCTAGAATGCCACTGGGAGTAGAGTTTAGAGGTTTGCAGTGTAGATGATGGAGGACACCCTTTGGGTCAACCCTAACAATTAGTGTAGGAATGGCCAGCCTAATATGGAGACGAAACAAGCACGAGGAAGTCAGAAGGAATGACTCAAATTATCTTAAATATTCCATATTTATATATGGAATATTCCATATTTAATATTCCATGTTAACATATAGTGTTAACAAAAATTATCCTTCTTGCCTATCCACATGGCTAAAACCTCTGTTTACACACTGGCTTCCTCTCTTATAACTTTTCCTCCTGAACCTCCAGGCTTCTCGCTCTCACCAGCTCCACAACTCTATTACTCAACCATTCCTTCACCGACTTCTTGCCTTTTGCTGTTGTTACCAGAGAGTTTTCAGTTTACATTGAAGCTAGCATGTAAAGAGTTAAATATGTTGTCATACTTATGATTGAGCATGGGCAATGGATGCTTTGTACAGAAACTTCCGGAAGCATACAAATTGTTGACCTGCTGCCCCATTTAGGTCACTTGGGCATGTGTAGTTAGGCAGGAAAAGTGTGTGATTCTGAACAACAGTAAAGGTAAGTGTCGCAGAGCACCTCAGTGCCTGCTCCTAGAGGGGAGAAACTGCCGGGGAGAGAGACAGAGCCCTGGCAGGTCATAACGAGCCCAGCTGAGTGGCGCCAGGGTAACGAGCCCAGCTGCGGGTTGCCGGGGCAGCTAAGGGGAACCAGCTGCCTGTAGGAGGCAGGGCCTGGCCCTTATAAAGCCCAGGGCTAAGACCAGGCTGGCAGTTCCCTGCCAGTGATTGGAGAGGCAGGAGCTCCCTTGGCTGAGATGTAGCAAGAGGCCTGACTTGCAAGTACAGCTCACTATAGCCCTGAGAGGATGGGGCACTATGGTTTAGCCAGGAGGCTCTAGTTTATGTTCAGGCTTGCATATTAGACCGGAGGCTTGGGTGAGGCTGTAGGGGTTGGAGGAGGCCACATAGGGACCCCAGAGGTGTGGGGCCCCTGAGTGCAACCAGTGGGTTGCGGGCGGGGAACAGACCCTGGGTTGTATACGGGGTACATAGACCCCAGCCCCAGAGTGGGGCAGCATTGAGAAGCCTGAGGCGGGCACGGCAAGCCCCGAAGAGGGGGAGCGCCATACTGGGGAGCCCAGGACGGGTGCAGCAGAGGGGCAATATCGAGGGGCCTGAGCGGGGCAATAGGTAACAACCCAAGACGGGCATAGTCTCTGAGCGGGATCACCCCGCCGGGGAAGGCCCAGAGCAGGTGAGAGTCCCAGCGAGAGGCTGGGTACTACCAAGAGCCCAGAGTGGGCTACACTACAGAGGAGGCCCAGGAAGCGGGCAGGGGGACCCAACAACATCTATCGCATCAGCGAGGCTTGGGGCGTGGTATCAGGGGCTGGTAGGAGCCACGTGTAGCCCATAAGGCTAGGGTGCCTGAGGAGCACCCATTATACCGGGAGACCCCCAGGGGGTCCGAGAACCGCGGGGACAGAGGTCCCGAGTAGCCGTGCCCAGGGAGTCATAGGCAGCCTCCCAACTATATATATAAAAAGCAAAGACGTGGCGGGCGAGAATTAGAGGGTGCCTTGGGCCGGCCTGACACGGAGCGAGGGACCTTAAGGAGCACACGGCCCTCCTAAAGGACCCCGCCGTGACAGTACTCAACAGTTGTTGAGTGACCGGTGCATGTATTGAATGTGAATGTAAGTGACTGGTCGCTGAATGACTGACATTAGTTAACAAGAACTGAGATTATTGGATGGTGAAAGTGGCATGACTGAAGCTTATTTAAACCGGCACTGTGATGCAGAGTGCACAAGTTAGTTGTTTGAGCTGTTTGGATCTTTTGGATTAGTTTGGGTGTAGTGTTCGTGTAGTTTGGTTCATGCATGTGTTGGCTGTCTGGTAGCTTGAGTGGTTTGGTTTGCTAGTTTTGTCTCTGTGAGCATGTGTGAGTTTGTGCCTGGCTGCCTGAGACTTGGGTGTGTGTGGAGTTCATGGAGAGAGAGAAGACAGTCCACAGTAGGACCCAGTCTTTTGTCCTTTGGCGACCTCTGTGCTTTTGATCATCTGGGCTGCCTATCCATATGCCGAGGGGTGGTGGGGCTGGACATTTTAATCAGAGCAGTTCCTGGAGAGCTGCTCTAATTGAAACGCCACAGCGTTACATGTATTAAGCTCCTACATATTAAAAAGCAGTCGTGGGATGCTTTATCTAAACCTCATACAATTCATGTCGATGCTGCAGCGACACTGGAGCGTTCTAACTAGAACCCCAAGAAGCTCATGTATAGGCAGCCTTGGATTTGTTCACTTGAATTTCGACCTTGACTCGTTGACACCTGATCTGTCTGTGGTTCATCTGTTCACTACTGTTTGACCTCTGTACAGCTCTTATCATCTGCATCTTCTATATTTTGGTAAAGTATATTGTGCGTGTTTATTTGTACTTATCCGCTTTGTTATTGCCATCCCTTCCTTATTCCCATTCTTTATTGTTGTAATAAATTCTCCTTTATTTTAAATATTCAATTTTTGCCTCCTTGTGTGTATCCCAACTCTAACTAAATCTAGGATGAGCAGCCATTCAGCAGTGGAGAGGGATGCCACCATCACTGGGCAGCCTGGTATTAACTTTAATCCTATTGTCCACCAAATACAAATGTATTCGTAGATCACAGGGATTGGGTCAAATCTCCAAAATTCAGCTTGCTACACTCTGACAAATTCAAGTGTATTTATCTTCACCTTTGATGCACTACAAAAGGATATTAATGTTACATGGATCAAAGAAATGGGTGCTGGATAAGACTAGAACCAATACTGATAGTGGAAACAGTGAAAGAAAAAACTGATATATGGTGGGTTCATTTGAAGAATAGAAGAAAAACCCTATAAATATTAGGAAAGGCCTCCAATCAGTCAACTGTGTTCACAGTCAGGCTGCTTTAGTCTGTTGCTCAGTTTCTTGAGGCTCTGGTTTGAAGGGTGATCCTCCGATCCCTCTGGTCATGGGTGCCCACCCAGTTCTCCTCTGCTGCTTGTAAGGAGCTAACAGCTGGGAAAGTCTCTGGCTTCTCTGCTCTCTCCTGGCTGCCATCCTTATCACTGCTGCCCATTGCTGTGGCAAGAAATACAGCTTTTGGTGCTCCATCCCCCAATCTGAAGGGACCAGGAACTCCAGAAGTGAGCTCTGTTGGCCCCACTCCAGATGGGATCTTCTCCATAACTATGATGAGTATTTTCCACACTGGAAATTCAGGCACTTTACCCCTTGTCTCTCTCACTCCTTCACACCCATCCCAGTCTAGCCCTCCCCATGCTTCTCCTGGAAAGA
>NW_005841890.1:3942040-3999656 GCF_000455745.1 Alligator sinensis
GGAAATCCCACCTCTCTGCGTGCAACTCTCTTTTTGGCAGATGCCATGCCGGGTCAGAAAGCTGATGCACAAGTTGGCTCTTGGCCTGCTGTAGGCTCACCAGAAAACTTTAATGGAGAAGGAGAGCTGTAGCTTTTTCTGTTCTGCTGTGCATGAGGCACGTGGGGAAGTATCACTTGGAGACAATGGTGACAGCAGTGGCACCCAGTTGAGGTAGATTCAGGCAACACAACAGTGATTCTCAAATTTGTCAGCTTCAAAGAAGTTGGGGAGGATGCCTTGAATCTAAAAAGGTTGGGAGCCACTGGCATGTAAAGACGGTGAGCAGGCTGTAAACACATATTGCAAACATTTGACAATTGTTTTGCTAACCCTCTTGATGAAGATATCACTTTGATTGATTGATCTTCACCATTAGCAATCCCTCTGGTGCCTTTATCACAACACTCACCACAGCCTACTCATCAAGATGCCCACACTTCCCTTTTTAATGCTTCTGATGATGTTATTCTAGTTATGACCCCATGGTCATTTTTCCTCCTAACTGGCCTCTGCCCCTCCAACTATCTCAATCTTCCTACACACTAAGCTAACTCATTGTCTTCCAACTTTTCCCTGGATCCCTACTCATTTCTGCCCAAACACTATCAAGGCTATTTATCACTGAACAAACCATATGTAAATATTCAATAAAAAACACTGTATATGAAAATACACCTGAGTCTCCTTTCCCTGCACTAATGGCATTTTATGACTCCGTTTTTTCCTGAAAGGATCCCTAGGCATCTAGACTGAGGTTATTGCACGTGCTCAAAAGCAATCTAGAAGTCTAACTCTCACCAAATGCAAAATGTATCAACAATTCTGATAGGAGGAACCCCAACACCAGGACCTCCCCCCTCCCACCTCCGCACCATTCTCAGGACAGTTCCCTCTTCACAGAGCTACAAGGTTGCACTCCAGCTTACTAGACTGTGTACATTTTACATTAGACAGTCATTGGTTAAAAAGAATGAAAGAAAAGCAATAATCATGGCAGAAGAGGGGCAGACCCAGAACTCCTCCCTTCCAGAGCAGTGCCATGACCATTTGCCTACAGAACCATGCCTCCCTTTTTGGGACCTCCTTCCAGTCCCAGAAATCCTGCAATCTTTGGTGCATAGGGTTTGGGGCATAGGCTCAACACCCCTCGGTCTCTTAGATATCTACTCTCAGGAGCAGTGTGCCCTAGGTTTTGTCTCAAAGACAGCTTGTGCTCATAGTATTCAATAGTTATTGCATAAAACACATAAAGCAACATTAGAAGAAAAGAGCAAAACCCAGCAATCCCTCCATTTCAGGAAGTGACTGGGATATAGAGTCACTCTCCTTGCTTGCTCTCCTTGTGAGTATTATGACTCCTGCATTGTACCAGGCTAGCATTAACAGGACAAGTGATGGGTAGTGCCAGCCCAAACCCCTAGCCTAGTGGTTAGGGCACTTTTATGGGAAGTAGGAGATACGGGTTGGAATCCCCTCTGGCTGGGGTGGATAGGTAGGGTTTTTATGTTTCCCACTTTCTGGCCAAATGCCCTAACCACTCACCACCTTGATACAAGAACAACAGTCTTCCAATAAATAGGGAAGTCATCAGCGACGCTGATATAAGATCTGAATGTTTGACTGCAGATATAGAAAATACCATATTTACTTGAATATAAGATGACCCCCTTATAATTAGATTCTATATATGGAAAAATTATAAATTTGTTTTAAGAACCTGTTCTCCCTCAGAACATGGAAGGGAGGGACAATTTTGAAAACACAGACCTTGAAATAAATTTACTTATAGTAATTTGCATATAGGCCAATAATTACAGGTACCCAAACACTTAGTTCGTCTAGAATAGATAGAGTTTACATTTTACAAAACTTCTGCAAGTTTTAGCATTGGTACTCCACAAACACACTTTTAAGCAGCACTTTTGTACCTACTTATAGAGAGTACAAGCAATGCATGATCTTAGTCCAAAGCAAGAAGGCTTATGAGTTACCATATCATTCAGGGACAACAGCGTTTCAAGCCATGATGACCCCATAGCTCAGCATGTGTGTACACTCCAGATACTGGCCCCGCTACTCATGACTGAAACTGGGTGTTCTTGTCAGAAATCTTGGGATGCTCCAAAAACGTATATGCAGATGAGACACAGGGCAACGTGGTCCAGATCCACCTCATGGAGAGTGGGGCCGTACTAATCATAAACAGCAGGCTGAGAGAGGGTACAACAGAGGGATTTTAGGTAAGCTGTTTGGGGCCCTGTTTAGTGATATTTTTGTCACAGGCCAGCTGGGCACTGTGAAGGTATCAGCCACTGGGCTGTTTGGTTCAGGATCGAGGAGGCAGAGCTGGGTGTGAAGCAAAGGCAATTTTATTATACCTTACACACACACAACAGTTAACAGAAAGATAAATGCAATCAGCAAATAATGCAGTATTAAAGAGCTAATAGTAAATAATAACAACAGATAATAACAGATAGATCAATCTGTCGCAGGCCAGCTGGGCACTGCGAGGGTATCAGACACTGGGCTATTTAAAACAAGAGATAGACAGACATGGGTTGGCAATTTATCGATAGTCCCTGAATGTCAGGTGCGTGCCAGGTGATTCCAGCGAATTCAGGCGCTCCTGATTGACACTGTTGGAGGGATTACTGGGGAAATTCCCTTGATCAGGATCTGATCCTCACTCACACCTGGAGTCCAGGGTCCGGGCATGGAATAGTAATGACCGTTCTGTTCCCTCCTTCCTGCTGGTCACCTGATGCATGAGCTTTTTATACCTACTTTTATGCTAATCTGTTGGCTTTAGAGCCACTCACAATCTTGTCCTATAGCTGTTATCCTATGGGATTGAAAGGTGTTAAAAATTATCATAAAAGGTTACTACCCAGACTCGGGTTTATCCAATAAGCAAAATACAATGCAGCATCTTTAGGTTGAAATGAACATTACTCCGCCTAAATCCAACCCCTTTTAGGTTTCTCTTAATATGCTTTCTTGGGATGTGTTTTCCTGGAATGTGCTGGGTGTGCCAGGCAGTTGGATCCAGTTTTTATCATCAAGGCTGAACCTTGAGCAAAAACCGTTAGGTCAGCTAATCTTGCAGCTACAGCTTTGCCTATGGGGCCCAGTCAATTCCACGAACAGTTAATTTATCATTTTGGTTAAACTGATGACAGACAAGTTACATTTGTGGGTTACGAACTTACAAGCTTTATATTAGCTAATATTACCTTCTTAGGCAAAATACCAAATGCCTTCAAGAAGCACATATTTATTGCTTATTAATCCCTCTGGTTCTGGCCGTCATATATTTGCCAGACATTTAAGGTTCATTAATAAAAAGGAATCATTGAAAATGGGAAAGAAAGGAGTAGGTCAGCTGTGGGAGGGAAGAGCAAGTCAAAATATATTCATAGTGGCTCACCATGACTTGAAAAGGGGCCCGTGCTGAGGCGTGTTGAACACAAATGGCATTACCATATGTTTTTTTCAGATGGACTGAACTAGTCTAGCCTTATGTTAGGTTTCCATTACTATATTTGCCCCATCTAAGGCCATGTGTTTTATGGTCATGCTCAGTGTTGGCTACCTTTAACCAACTTCATAGTTGGTTTCAATTGCTGAGCAAATGCTGCTTTTAGCAGCAGTTGAATGATAAATAATGTATTTAGTGAGGTTTCTCTATAGGCAAATTTAAGATGAGTGACTTTTTCCTCATGGTGATGGGGAGGGGGAGGGGTAAGAAGAACTTGTCTTCTATTTGAGTAAATATGGTAGTTCTGGGAGGAAGGAATGGCTCTTGGGGATGTCAGGTCATAGCTCTATCCCTTTGTCTCTTTTGTCTATCTGCTTACACGTGAGGTGAGTTTGCTCAGAATGACTGATGCCTTGTTGTACAACATGGCATCATGGGGGACAATTCAGTGCCTGTCTATCCCAGGTATTGATATTAATATTGCAGATTGTTCAATTAGCCTTCAAGGTGTCCTTGAATCTCTTCTTTTGCCCACCTCCTTCCTTTTGTCCTCACAACTGACATGGAGGATTTTCCAAAGACCTTGCTAAAGGTAGCATTCCAGAGCTCTCTGGTGTTTCCCATGTATCATTCAAGTTTCACACCCATACAACAGGCATGTCTATGTTTAGTTTTAAGGAAAAGTAGGGGAAATACTCAATATTTTCTAAGGATAACCTTCTAATTGTAATATGTGGAGAGGCAGCTGGTTGATTTGGGGCAGGTTAGTTAAGTATTTTGGGTTTTCTTCATTTGAATGGCACCCAGTACAGAAACATCATCATATTGAAGAACAGTAATGGAGATGTTGGTTACCTTGGATTTGGAACATAACTGGTCGATGTTAAAGATATTCCCATCCATGCAATATTGGATGCTGACTCCAGAAGTCTAACCACGATTGAGATACAGTATAGCTGTGATATGGATAGAAAAGAGTATTGGTGCAAATCCTTGCTTGACTCTAGTTGTAATGAAGGGGTCCATTTTCAAGCCATTCCTTAGGTTGTTTGCTGTTGTGTCATTGAGAAGAAATCTAATAATGGTAACACATTTTGACAGACATCCAAATATCATCAGGATCTTCCATAAGTGCTCTCTGTTGATTGAATCAATGGCTTTAGTCAGGTCAGTGAAGGCCATATAAATACCTGTGTTGCTTGATGCACTTCTCCTGCAGCTGCCTAGCAACAAAGATTATAGCTACTGTAACTTTAAGTTGAAATAGATATGGTACAATAGATAGTTGCAGTTCTGAAACTGTATTAGTACTGAGATTCATAGATTCATAGATGTTTGGGTTGGAAGGGACCTCAAGCATATCATCGAGTGCGACCACCTGCCCCGGGCAGGAAAAAGTGCTGGGGTCAGTCACCCCAGCCAGGTACATGTTTAGCTTCCTCTTAAAGACCGCCAAGGTAGGGGAGAGCACCACCTCCCTTGGGAGCCCATTCCAGATTCTGGCAACCCTTACCTGATGTCTAACCTAAATCTGCTCTCTGTCACTTTGTGGCCATTGCTCCTCTTTACTCGAAGGGGTTTCCATTACTATATTTGCCCCATCTAAGGCCATGTGTTTTATGGTCATGCTCAGTGTTGGCTACCTTTAACCAACTTCATAGTTGGTTTCAATTGCTGAGCAAATTGCTGCCCCCTCCCAATGAATTTGTAGGCAGCCACAAGATCGCCTCTCAGCCTTCTCTTGCGGAGGCTGAAGAGATCCAGGTCCCTCAATCTCTCCACATAGGGCTTGGTCTGCAGGGCCCTAACCATATGAGTGTCTCTCCTCTGGACCCTCTCAAGGTTGTCCACTTTCCTCTTGAAGTCTGGCACCCAAAACTGGATGCAGTACTCCAACTGCAGCCTGATCAATGCCGCATAGAGGGGAAGTATCACCTTCCTGGACCTGTTCGTCATGTGCCTGCTAATGCATGATAAAGTACAGTTAGCTTTACTGATCGCTTTGTCACATTGATAACTCATGTTCATCTTGGTGTCAATAGAATCTCCTCAGCAAGAAAAGTGAATCTATTTAGCAGAATATGAATGAAGATCTTCCGAGGTATAGACTGGAGTACGATACCATGATAATTGCTGCAATCCAACCTATCTCTAATGATTCTGGAATCTTTCACCTAACTAGGAAGCTGTTCATGTTCCCAGATTTTCATACTAACAACAGGTAGTTGGTGAGAGATCTTTTTCCCGCTTCACTTATAAACTTCACCTGGTATTCCAGCAGGACCACATGCTTTGTTGTTCTTCATCTGCATTCAAGAACTCTTGATATGTTGGTGGATCTACAAAGTAGTCCTTAATGGGGTGTTGTGGAATGGATTCAATGGTATTGTTTTCAATGTTATGAATTTTGTTCAGGAGCTCTTGGAAATGCACTAATGGTGGAGCTGTCTTGAAAAAAAAACATTGTTTCATGCTTGGACCTCAGAGGGACACCGCCTTTTGTGATTGATCCATAGATAGTTTTGGTTGTGCTAAAGAAACTATGCATTCCATGGCAGTCAGACAATTTTTTAATCTCTTTTGTTTTGTCCTCCCATAACTTGTTCTTCTTTCCTCAGATCTTCCTCTGGGTTACAGCATTAATGTGGCCATAAATATCTTGCTTCTGTTGGAGTTGATGTCATTCTGCCACGTGCTGAAAATTTTGTTTTTTCTGTCAATGAGAGCTTGAATTTCCCTACCATTCTCATTAAACCAGTCCTGATATTTATTTGCAAGGAAACCTAATGATTCTTTTCAGGCCTCATGGATGCCTTTCTTGAGGCTCTCCCAGTGGTCCATGGTGTCAAGATCACCAAGAGGGTCAGAGAATTTCACTCGGAGGCACTGCTGGATATTATTGTTCAGGCACTCAACTTTGAATTTCTTCCTTGGTTGCTTATTTTGTTTATGTCATTTTGGGCTGGCATAAATGGACATAATGAAACATGTCAAGTGATGATCCTTCCAGAAGTCATCTTTACTGTTCATAATTCTAGTGATATAGACACAGCAATGGTCCCGACCATGCATTATGGTATAGTCAATCAGTTGCCAGTGTTTTGAGCAGTGGTGCATCTATGATGTCTTTCATTTTTTGCTTTGGCAGAATAAGGACTTTGTGATGATGGGATCATGTTCCAAACACTGACTCGGGAAAAGAATTTCATTTAAATCATCTTTCCCCAGCCCTTCCTTTCCAAATGTTCCTTTCCATAGCTCAAAGTCCCTGCCCACTCTAGCACTGAAATCAACAAGAAGAATTATTTTATCTTTGCTTGAAACAAATGGTAGGACTTGGTTGAGTTTAAAATGGGGTCAATGAAAAGGCACTGATAACTCTTGCATATTGTCTGTTGATCAGTTAAAGATGCAGGGTCAAGAGTTACTTGTTGAGGCCAACTAGCATTTCCAGCATGTGAGAAACAATCTTGGTCTTGATAGGAAAACCAGTTCTGCGGATATATCTCTCTTTTTTGGCATTCACATTCCAAGAAACGGTAGCCACCAAAATGCTGTGAAAGCAGCTCCTCTCTTGCACATGCATTCTCACTACGTGCAGCAAGGTCAATATCAAATCATGCAAGTTCTCTGGCCACCAGCGCTGTTCTTGGCTCTGGTCAGTCACTCAGGGTTGTCCAACAGGGTATGCTAAGGTCCATCTGCTAAGGTCAGTCACTATCAGGGGTGTCCATCAGGGTGTGGACGTTCCAGGTTGCACACTTCATTACTTGATTTGGACTGCAGACAATGCTCCCACTGGATGCAGTTTTCCAGTCAAGTGAAATAAAGCAGGTTATGCTTAGGGCATTTTTTTCAGCTTCCTCCCCAGGTAGGGTAAGCAAAGTGGATCTTAAATAAGTCTGCTCAGACATAATTATAGCTGTCAAATTGCATACCTGTCTCAGTTCCATGTACAAAATGATCCTTACCTCCATGTAAGTCCATGACTGGGTGCTTCTGGTCATCACTAGCACCTGCCCCCATCACCACTGACCCATCACCATGCTACTGAAAGAAGATGACCACATGTGCCGTTTTTTAATGTGGCGATGCTGTTGTGTGTCATTGACCATATGATACTTTGCAGGAAGTAGATTTTAATCTGATGGCAAGGAAAACCTAAGCGACCAGAGGTTTCTACCTTAGCAGACATTATGAATTATTCTTTCTTTCTTCATTCACCTGCTCTGCAGTTATTTTTGGATACTTTTTAGTCTGAAAAGCTGGCTCTTGGCCTTGCCACCAATGGTGCCATCAATGCCATCTAGACTATTGTACACTACTCTAGATGGCATTGCTCTTGAAGTTATTGCTAGCACATAGGTTACTCCATTACATCAAAGTTGTGACCCTTGGGAGGCTTAACCACTAAGCTATTGACAACAAGTAGGCGAGCCTCTGCCTCACTCCTCCTCATGATTCAATGGCTGCTTGCAGATGTTAAAAAAAAACCAATGACAAAAAATTCACTTGCCTGGAAGAAGCAGTGCATTACTGTGACCTATATCTGCAGAGTCTATATAGATCAGGTGCTTCAGCCGGGATTTTTGGCACTTTTATGTGAAGCTGATTCAATCAGCTATTAGGTAAAAGCACCAAAAAGCCCCACCAGAGTGCCTGATCTATACAGACACCAAATGAGCCAGGTCCAGCTAACATGCTGCCTCTTCTGGGCATGTGCTGGGCTTGGTGTATGGGAGCATGCCGAGTTTAAAGTGAAGCACCATTTTTGGGTTGCTTTTATTTTTTAATATCTGCAAGCAGCCAACATGGCTAAGGCTTTAAGGTGATTTAAGTTTAGTCAGGGATTTCAAACTACAAATCCTACACTAACAAGAACATGTAACTCAAGGCTGCTGGAAATGTATGAAATGCTCCCTAACTCCATGAAATGAATGGGATTCCAGCCATACATCCCTCTTCTGAATGGCCAAATGAATGCCTCCCCAACACATAGTAAGATGGCTGCTATGAATCCTGACCTAAAGGTACTTATAACCATCTTCATTCAAGGATGCAAACATGTGCGTATGTGTATATACACACACACACGCATAAATGTAGACACATATATGTACATATATAAATACACTCCATCTATGGCAACACATGACTAAATTTGCAGCAAAGCCAATGCACTGAGTCCCTGTGACTAGGTACTAGGGACTCTATGCTTCAAATCTGTGCCTATCTCTATGCTTAGGCATCCAAATAGCTTAAAAAATGTATCCCTTTGCTAACCCCACTTTCTTGCCTTTTCTGGAAAAGCACTTTGAAATTATAATCCTGATCCCCATTAATGTCCCTAGGAAAAAACAAACAAACCACTTTAACTTCACGAATTCTTTTAGGACTTTGAAGATTGCCATAAAGATCTGGAGATTATTCATTAACCCTTGGAGAACACTTCCCCTGTTTATTAATAAAGACATTACAGTAACTCTTGGCCTTTGAATTGGTGCTTAATTTTAAGTTACTTTGCTCTAGGGAGCCCTTTATTCTACATATGCATGTGATGAATTGAAGCTTTATTTTATTCTCCCATTGTATGTTCTTTGCTGGACAAAAGTCCATATTTTTTTTTTTTTGGTACAGATAAAAAGTAAGAGCAAAAACAAAACAATATACCAGGTCATCCATCCCTTGTGGCTTCAACTTGTCACTCCTAGTAGCAAGAAACTCCATCAAGACACAAACAAAGCAATGAGCCATGACAGCAGACAAGATTCCATTAGAGAAAAGAGCAAAAGTACAATTCAAGCTTTAAAAAACCCCACATAGACAGATTATAACAAAACGTCAAGATAGGCCATCATGATCAAATGGACTTCAACATGACTGGTGTTTTTATACTTCCTAAACACCTCACTTCACTTCACAATAGAAGTGGGTTGGCCTAAGTCATGGTTTAGATAAGACCTCCAAGGCACAACCACATGTTAAAAGAAGTGTCACCAACATGTGACTAATGCAACTTTTTCCTTTGAGTCTGTCCTGAGACTAAACTTCAAAACTAAGTTGGGGTTATTTCACATCTGGATCTTACCTTTAAAAAGGAGCTATATAAGAGAGCTCCTGAGATCTTGTCAATCATCTCAAAGCAATACCTATGAGTGCAAAGACGCTTGTGTTATCTTGACAAATTCAAATGTATATAATAATTTTTTTCCTAGTTACACTCAGCCTGAATTTTCAATTTGATGTGTGATTATTTTTTTCTTGCATGCTAAATAGTTCCTGTGCATTAAACAGTTGTCACATTTCACCTCAGTGATGCTGCGCTTGCTTCAATGATAGATTTACAAATTCTATTTCCTCTGCTTGCATGAGTAGCTGGGTGAAATTTTCATTAAAAAAAAATATCCTTTCTTAATGATTTTTTTTATGTGACCTGCCAGCTTCATTTCCCCCCTCATTTTCACACAAATATTGTGCCTTTTAATTTTTCCAATGTAAAAAAATTATCTAAAAGATTAACAACATTTATCAATTACCAAAACCTGGATTTTCAGATAATCAGATATAGTGATAACCATGTTAACAACTCTTTTTTATACTTTGGGGGAAAAGATATATACAATTTGGAATAAAGCACAAAATAACGCATGTCCCACTTCTCAGAACAAAAACAACAGTCTGAATTTTGAATATTTTTGGCAAAGGTAAAGGTTCATATTTTTCTATTTGCTTTATTTGTGTATCATTTTGGGAAACTTGGATCTTTCTAATTCAAAGGCTGTTTCTCTCTCTGTATATTGGCAGGCACACACACTAACACTCACACATGCAATCTAGCTTTTTGAATTACAAGTTCTATGACACAAGAATCACTGAAGCATGAAATTGTTTGTAGCATAAAGTACTATCCAATATGAGTAAAGAGGCTAGAATCTGTCCCAAGAAGAATGCAGCAGACATCTTGTAGAGCTTAATATAAAAGGTAGAGTTAAGAAGAGTTCATGTTCTGGCACTGAAAAAATAAGGTCGTAGAGGCAGCTGGAAAGGCAAGACTGATGCAAGATATTATTGTGAGATAGTTGTTATTTTTATTAGTACCTCTAAAACATCTCAGAGCTGTACATTGTGAATTTCAACTACTGATCATGGGAGCAAACCAATGAGCGCCCATGATAGATGAGCTCTATCAAGGAAGCCATCACAGTGTGCATGTACAGTGTTATCTCGAGGATATAACAAGTGCCGAATGAAAAAAAACAAAGCAGTTAGTGCCCTCAAAAGAGAACTTAGATTTTATTAGTGCATGAAAAGATCCCTAAAGCCACAGCTTTCCTTGAAGAATTAAAGGAGCCGTGCAGCCCTGAACTGTGCTTGTCCTTTGGTCTTTCTACGGATGGCTACTGCTAGTAGCAAGTAAAATGAATCAGTGTTGTACAGCTGTCCTGTTAGACAGAATATGCATTTCTCAGCATTAATCCTGTGGCCAGGACAAAACTGTTCACTCAGAAAGGTAATTGCTGTTACACATTATGGCTGAGCATGGGGAGAGAGAGGCTTTCCTCAGCGATCTGCCCTTCAGACTGTGAAGGGACGGGGGTAAGATGTGGCTGGAGCACCTGGGCCAGCGGGAGACACCAGGGAGCCAGACAGGAACCAGATGTACAAAGCGAGGCTACCCGCTCAGCACAGTTACTGTTCCCAGCTGCCGTGGGGGTAGGGATTGCCATTGCAGGAGGGCCTGCAGAGAGTCAGGCTCATGTGGGGCCAGCGACGGTGGTGATTTCCTTCTTCCAGTGCCTCCTGCCTGCCAGGTGTCTCCCACTAGCCAGGAGCAGGCACTGGAAGAAGGAACCTGTGTACTGGTGCTGCCCCTGTCTCCAGCTGAGCCCGGCTCCCTGCACAGCTACTCCCTACGGCCTGCCATTGGAGCAGGGCAGGAGCAGCTCTGGGATTCCCCCGGGGCCTGTGTTTGAAAACAAAGTGTTACAGGGAATATTTGGGGCAATACAAGAAAATGGAGTATGGAGGGGAAGACATAATTAAGAGCGTGTGGACCTTTCCAAAGACCCGATGTCCTGAGCAAAATAAGAGCACGGAGAATGAACGGGACAGGGCTTATTGTGAGAACTGATGACAGAAGGCATATGAGGCAGATCTAGGAAGCTGAAGTGGAGGGTATTTGGACCTTGAGCTAGACCAAGGCCATGATGGGAAGATAACATAAAAAATAGCCTATGAGGGATAGGCAAAGATATGACAAGGGGGAAGCAGATCATGCAAGAGGAGGAGATGGAAGGCTGTAGTTAAGGCAGCTATAGGCTCTTGAGGCCTGGGAGACAACAGACTCTGGGAGATGTAGCTTTAAGCACAACACCCTCTTAAAACCAGAAACGAAATCGCAAGAGTTAACAAAACTGTAGATGGAAAATGGATCGCTGAAGATTAGTAGACTTCATTTCAACCACTGAGAGAAAGAAGGTCCTTGAACAGGGTTTGCAGAGCCAGAACAACAGAAGGAAACAAAAAGGGAATCCAGTCTGGTGTTTGGAAAACTGGATGTTTTTCTGTCCAAGATTAGGAAGCAGTTGCCTGAGCTAGAGCTGCTGGATGGTTTTCAAGGGTATGCCTGTGTAGAGGGCTTTTTGGTAATCCAATCTTGAGGTCAGACAGGTGCAGATAAACAATTCAAGTCTTCTGGAAAGGGAAATGGTTGTACAGATGTAATCCATTTATGCGGTGCTTTTCAACTTCAAATGACTTCCTGAACACTAGCTAATTAGTCACCACAACACCCTGTGGCATAGAGCAGGTAAGGATAGTTATGTGAACAATTTCGGCAATGGGATGGATTTCATTTATTCCATTTTATTTCTCTACCCACCAAAGAAAGTATTTTATGGGCTAGTTCAATAGACAGATTCACAGCCACCAGCCCATAAAGTGAGGCAGCCGCAACCATGTTCCTCTTACGATGGGGCATCTTTCCAGATGATGATGCTGCAAATGAAATAATGGTGTAAGCAGCAGTTCAATCATTTCAATAGGTTGTTGTATACATATAATGAAACATGGCAAAACGTAAAGCGACATAGTGGCTGGAGGCCTGCTTTAGGGTGTCCTATTTTACTTTTTAACGATAAAAGGATAGATGGTCCCTGGTACTGAACGAAGGGCAAGGCGGCCACAGCAGAGTAGTACAATCTCTACTGTCTACCTACCACAACCAATATGGAAATATTAGGGAAGAACTGAAAAGCCTGAGTGCCCTACATAAAAGCTAGCAAAGAGTTGACCAAGGTGCACGGGCCTCCTTCTTGCCCCCACCACATGGGTGGTATAAAAGGGTCAGGATCAAATCTATGAATGTGGGTCTCCAAATGCACAGCCCGTGTCATTATAGAAGCAAGATTTGTCCATTTGACATGGGGTTATCATGAATATCGTGACATTAAATTTTCCTCCAAGCTGCATGAGGGCAGAATCCTGAAAGGGGATGAGCATGTTTGTCCCTCATTGGAAAGAAAATGCTGCTACAGGAGCTGAGGATAATGGCGTATGCACTGAGAACAACACCGGTTGGTCTGCAATGGTAGCTGAGCGTCATTCAGCATCCACAGGCTCGGTCCCTTATGGAGCACTTGCCCACCTGAACTGACACTGAATCTGTACTGCAGCTTGGTGCTAGGAGGACTCAATGCTATTTCAGGCACTTTTGTTTCAGATGAACTATAAAAACGGTGTGCTGGTAAAATTATGGTTTGGGTAATTACATTTTGCCTACATAAATTCCTGTTATGGTTGCAGTGGGGAAACTATTCTTCCTTTCCGCTCACATAGCTGTTTTGTGAGTGCAGGTGGCACAGGATGGATGGGCCAACCCACCTGAGAGGTGGCTGCATTTTAATAGCAGATGATGGCATCCTCATACAGCCTGTACAAAAAACAAAAATGGGGAGGTCCCTTGCTCCTGGATGAAAGATGTAAAGCGTTTGCTCCCTTTTGAAACCCCTGAACTCTGCCTCAGAGCCTTAGATACATCTTCCTTGACCCTGCCCAAGTTCTCAGTCTCTGTCAGACATCTTCCACTTAACAACAGCTTAAACTGAGTCCACTACTTTTCTATCTTTAATCTTCCTCCTCCTTTTCATCCACATCGGCAGCAGCAGCACTTTCCACATCCCTAGTTCCTAACTAGAGAATCATTTTTGCCTTCCCTCAGTCTCCTGGGCTAGGGTTGCCAACCCTCCAGGATTGCCCTGGAGTCTCCAGGAATTAGATATAATTCTTCGGGAGCCTGCTGAGAGTCACTGGGGAGATAAATAATACAGCATTCATCAAAATAAATATCAAATGTTGAATACGATTTATACAGCAGTCCAGTGGGTTTTTAAAGTGTCGTAGTAATGTGCATTTGCCTTCTTGATATAAAGCCTATGCACCATAACCCATAACTGGTATACACAAGCACACGGGCACATTTGAGTTGTGCGCTGCAGGCACGTTGGTGGTTTGGAAACCCCTCAGAATAGATTCAGAGTTGGCAAACTTAGTCTCCCCTCATGTCCCATCTGTGAGAAACCCTCGATGGGCCTTTATCTCTACTCTGGCCCGCCTTGAAGCCTCACGGCCTAAATGTTTGTGCTTTTTGCTTGTCATACTCATTCCTAGCTTTGCTCCATCAGGCAGCTGCCTTCTATCTTCTAAATGTTCCAGAGCATCCCTATCCTCCCACATTAGAATCTGCCGTTAATACCGTCTTCGTTGTTATTTTAGAAAAACCAAATCTTTACTGAATTGTCACTGCGTAGACAGGTTACAATTTGTCCATGCACAGGTTCCTATGGACCTCACTGATATAACATTGAGGCAAAGATCTTCTGAAGATACGGAAAAGAACAAGAAAAATATATGGCTGGTGACAACATCTAAAAGTAGAAGCAAAAGGATTAAACGCGCACACACACATCTCCATAGGAATTGTGAGTGAGATGGTCAGAACATAAACCAACTTCTAAGCCATAGGTTGGAGAATAAGAAGCAAGTTTCCTTGTGGCAGATTCTTCCCAAACTCGCTGCCTTTCAGCACCTCTTTTTGAAGCCTTTGGTGCTCAGTACTGGTAGGGTTGGGATGGCTCACTGGTCAGATCCAGCATGGCAATTATGTTCTCTCTTCACCTTTACTCCCTCCTTCCTTTTGATATAATTGATTATTTAGGCCCTAACTTAGGCATCTGATGTTTAGGCCCTGCTTCTTCAAACATTTATGCATCTCTAGTCTTGGTATCACCAGCAGATCTCCAGATATCAGCAGGATAACTCATGGCAGGAAGGTTCGACATTTGCTTGATAGTGTGGAATCAAGACCTTAAGACTTCAAGTTCTGGGGTAGGGACTATGTCCCAGATTAATAAAGGTACTTAGGCACCCCTGTGTACCAGCTGTGGATCTGGCCCTATGTTTCACTAGGAATAAGGCACCTAAATACCTTGAAAAATCTCTGTGTTAGGTCTTTTGTGAAGATTGCAGCACACTTGCAGGTGCTATAATAATAGTAGTGCCAATGACAAAAAAAAAGTCAATGAAGGGAGAAATTATTACCTCCCACAATAATTCATATATGACTCAACACCCCCACACAGAATGGAAATGCAAATATACCCCCTTTCCCCTTGAAAAATCTCTAAAAAATAAAACAAAACAAATCAATGTAAACTACAGTAAGGAGGAAGAAAAGATTCACAAACACTTTGCAGGAAAATATATTAAAGTCATGAAGTTATAACTAAAAGCTGTAGGGGCTGAGTTTAACACTGTTGAGGATCTTCCTCCAAAGACAGTGTTTTCATTAGGTGCTAATATATGGAACAGTGACCGTTTTATCATGCTTTTATGACGAATAACTCCACAATCAATATTTTGAGAAAAAGTAATTTGGAAGCTTTCTTTCTGAATGCTTGTACTCTTTTTATCCCCTTCCCTTTTTTATACTTATCCTAGGAAATTTGAACCTTTGTTTTTATATATGCATCCTGGAACTGACTGGATGTGGCACCATTTGGGAGGGCCAGTACAAAAGACATAACCCATGGCAGTGGAGAAGGACAAGCGTAACTTGAAATCGTCTTTGCACCTTACACATGCTAGACTGGCTAGGAACAGAGGAAGCCCTTGTTCTAAGCTACAGCAACCCTGGAGCCTAGTCTACTTCACAGCAAGTGTGTAAAAGTTGGAATTGAGACAAATGTTTGACTTTTTCTTTTTTTTGTGTGGATAATAATAAGTGTGCAGCAGGGAAACGTCTCTTCCTTCACAATGGAATGAGGCTTCTCCACTATCTCAGGTTATCTGCCCAAGTTGGCTGACCTAAAACCCGAAGCCTGGAAGTCATCTTCTGCTTTGCAGCCACGGGTGAGGTGGAGAATCACAGAGAAGAATCACGCTGAAGAATCACGGAGAGTCAGACCCAAACATGGAGTCTGGGACCCAAGCATACATTTGCTGCAGAGTCCTCAAGGTCCTGGAAAATTGGTGCGCAGGTGCTGGCAGCCTAGGAATTAATGCCTCCGTTAGGTAGGCTATCCTAGAGCGAGGGCACCTGGAATGCATTTGGTGCCCTTGGAATGTGGTTCTATGGCAGCCTCCTAGATGAGCTTCAAACACCTGAGGAGCACATGGGGTTGGGCTTCTAGTTTTTCTAGCTCTTTGGGAGCCCACAACCTGCCAAAAGGAGCTGACACCCTGGAAGCCTGGCCTCCATCACAACTGGTTTGCTCCACAGAAAGCTTTAATGTTGACTAATGGGCATTTTCTGAAGGGAAAGCAATCCACTGGGAGGTCTCTGCCCAACTCTTATTACATCCACAATCTCCAAAGCAACTTCTTATGATAGAGCTGTTCCACCATGGAGCAGACAGGGGTCACGTGCCACACAGAGCATGGGCCCTGGGCCACACACTGTGCAGGCTGTAGGCCATGGGGGATGCATGGGCTCCCTAGGACCCCTGCCGTGTGCAGCACCTACTGCTGTGAGAGCAGTGTGAGCTCCTACCCACTCAGTTGCATGAGCTCCCCTCACCCCTGCCCATAGGTGACTGGTAGGGGGGACATGGGGAGGCACATGCCCCCCCCAACAGGGCCGTTCTTGCCACCAATGCTGTAGTCGGCTTCTTTGGGTGTTCGCCAGCCCTGTCCCCACTGCTGACACCACTGGTGGCTTCTGCGAGTGCTTGCCAGCCCTGTCCCCACCGCTGATGCTGCTGCCAGCTTCTGCGGGTGCCCCCCCAAGACTCATGAGGCACCAGTCACCCATGCCCCTGCAACCACTGCATGGGCAAGCAGCCTGCTACTGCTGTGTGGGTGATCCCCTCCTCCATCACTACTGCTTAAGCAGCATGAGCCCCTACCTCCCACTGCTGCATCCACTCCCCCCATTAGTATTGCTGCATGGGCAATGAGCTCAGTGCACCTCCTGCCATGATATCCTGCCTCAGAGACTCCAGCCCCTGCTGCTGCAACAGGCAGATCAGTGGGCATCTGGGCAGAAGCTCGTATGTGCATATGAATCCCTTGAAAGCCAGATTCAGCCCTCATGATGTTTCATGATGACACACTTGCCCGCTGTCAGTGTTCTTCTTTGGCTGGGCTTAAAAGGTACTGGAGCAGAGGAGACTGTATCCACTCTCCTTTTCTTGAGTTTTCCCTCAGCTATTTGAGTTGTGTGTACAGCCCCAAAACGGGCTGGAAAAAAATGTCTTCAAATGTAGTCATTTTCTCTCCCAGTTCCTTTTAAAGTCAAACTCCCACTGACTTTACAGTCAGTTGGGTGAGGGCATTAATCTATACTAAAAGATGCAGCCTTTAAAAATCAGGGAACTGCAAAGCATAAAAGCAGGAGGTGAAGGAGACCATGAAGAAATGCTGTAAAGGAGTGGAGAGCTGGTGACATGGTCAGATAGATGGCAAGGAAGGCAACTTCTGGCTGCATTTTCCCCTGGCTAGAAAAGGACAGTATGAATACAGGGATGATGAAAAGAAGGAAGCTGCATTAAGACGGGATCATCATGGTATAGATGAGAGTGTTAGTTATTTTGATACATAGGAAGAATTGTTTGTAAACATGGAAGTGATAGGAAACTTGCAATGAAGCGATCATGATACAACTGAATTTAAAGCTCTATTACTAAAAGGCGTGAAATTAGCAAAACGAACGATACCGAACCTAAAAAGGGCAGACTTCACCCAATTCAGAGAAACAATAGACACGAAGGAAGCTGAGCTGCTCAATGACTACTTTGACTCAGCCTTCATGGCAGAGATAAACTGTGATCAGGGAGCTAACCCATGTCATGTAGATAAAGGAGAAGGGCTGCAAGTCGAAAGTGAACAGCATATCAGGGAGGTCTTGACAAACTTGAATGAAACGAAGTTGGCAGGGCTTGATTAAATTGATCCCAGGGTACTGGAGGAACTAGTTGAAAAAATAATCTTGGTCTCACTGGCGACAATATTTGCGGTGACAGGTGACAGGCAAGGTCCCAGAAGACTGAAATTTGGTTAATATGCGAGCACTACTACACATTCAAGTTAAAGCGGACAGAAGCAAGCTATAGAGCTGTTACACATTGTCAAGCACTAACTTTATATCTGGCTGGCTCTTTTTGTAGCTGGAAAGTCATTTTTATCCCACAATAACTATTTTGCACTTGCAGTTGCTCTAAATTTATGGTGAGATTAACCAGTTCATTGCAATCTATCTATCTATCTATCTATCTAACATGTAGCAGGAGCCTAAGTCTTTTCCAGCCCTATGATTCTGAACGCTCATTGATTAAAATGAATTTGACTTCTACTATTGTCTTCAGTGCAAGTAAAATGAAGTCCTGAATGCCCATGCTATGCAACAGGTCTGTCAGTTCTTCCCATCCTGTAATTGACTAAAATGCAATTAACTATGTTTTAATCAAAACAAAGCCCAATTTACCATGAATCTCTAGGTAGAAAATGCATCCAAGGACAGGAGAAGCAGTAATAATTTAAACTGATAGCATAATCAATTGCTGTTTACAATCCAAAAAGTATTAACTTTTATATCTACTTCAATAATAAACTAATTATGGCACTTTTTAATTAACTGCCTGGAAAATGAATCTTAAAATGCAAACCAAAAAAATTCTTCTAATCGTTTTACAAAGATGTTTTAATTTGGGTAGAAGAAATATCAAGCATGTCTCCCCTGAGTCCTTGTTTAAATGAAAATACCTTGGACCAGATCTTCAGGTGGCATAAATCATCAGTGATTCATTGATTTCACAGTAGCTCCAATGATTTACATTAGCTGGAGAACCCAGTATTTGTTAGCAATAGTTACGAGCGCTATAGCTCACGATAAGTTTATGATCATGCCAATTGCGAAAAACACGGTGGCCTTTTTTATAACAGGGGACTGTAGAGTTAAATGTAATCCTAAGGCCTTCAGCTTCCATTGACTGCAAAAGTCTCCCTTTGAGTTTTGTGGGAGATTAGGGGTCTCAATACCTTGCAGAACAGAGGCCTGGTATGTCAGAGCAAAATTGCCATGCATCTCATACAATGTGCTAATGCTCTTGTGCATTCATGCACAGCAATTGATCTTACAAGCTCCTGAATGCTCACTGGATTTGCCATTATACCATGAATATTTTATAGCAACACCACTACAATAGCAGTAATTATATTTGCCCTTTTACAGTACCTTTTATTCAAGGATTTCAAGGTGCTTTTACAAACATTAATGAAGACCCACAACAGTCCTGTAGAGTGGGCATTATTATTGCCATTTTGCAGATGGTGAATCTGAGATATGGAGAATCTAAGGGATGATATAATTTAGCGTGACCTTTGCCCAAGGTCACACCAGGAGTCAGGGCTAGGCTTAGGAACCCTTGATCCTGACCTACTGCAAATATTCATGGATCTCAGAGAAAAGTCCAGGTTTTAAAGCTGAAAATTCAGAACAAGAACAGATAAGTATCTGTGGGTATTTTTCACATAAATATCAGGCGGTATAAATTTTTCTACTATACAGAATCACCATACTCATCAACAGTCACATGGAAGAATCCATAATGTACTTGTCATAAAACTGCCATTGAAATAGCTGAGCTGGAGGCACTAACCAATGGACATCACCTAAGGCCCCACATGAGGTCAATGGAAAGATTTCTTCTGACAGCAATAAGCACTGCATCAATTCTGTAGGTGATGATGCAAAGCCCGCTGAAGTCTATGCAAATCTTCTCCATTGAGTTCAGTGGGCTTTGGATTAGGCCCAGAGCTGGGAGGCATTCTTATTCATTTCAATGATACCTAAAATTTCTCCCGAAGAGTGGCCTAATGTCAGTACCCATAATTTAGATTAATAGATTGAATGTGCCAGAAATTTGCATCTTAGATAAACTTCCTTACTGTGACAATCTTAAGCCTTGATTGTTGGATAAAAAAAAAATTCTAATTATCCTAAAAGGATTACACACTTAAGTTGACATCTAAAATAAGTATGCACAACAATTAAGCAGAGGAAACAGAAACACTTCCTGAGATGCAGAGGTGATTACAAAGCTAATATACCTTATTCAAAAGGGCATGTTTGCTCATGGTCACAGCAGGGGACGGCTAGTCATTTGGAAAGTAATTTTGTAAGGAGAAATTCTTAATTCATATATACATTTAACTCTAACACTGATTTTAAAAAGTGTCTTTGTTGTTATTATTATTATCCTCACAGTTGTTGTAACAACAACAACCACAATAATAGTAATTATAGATATTGCAGTATTATTCAGAAGACCCTGGGTTCCATTTTGGCATGCGTTATACAAAGGCACAGGAAGACACAATCCCTTCCCAGGAAAATTTATTGTATCAGAAGAACGTTTGAGATCTTCTTATTACTGTTCAAAAGCTAATGGAGGAGGAACTTCCTTCAGAATCGGAAATTACACAATGTCTACAAATTCACCATTCATAGCTATTTGCTCCCAAGTCTGACATATCAATAAAGGACTTTGGAAGATCAGGACAAAAGCTCTCAGAAGTGTTACGGAGCTGTAGTGTTGTAGGGAATATGAGAGTTACTAGACAAATCCTGCTTCTTATATAAGCACTGCTGTTCAGATACTGTACTTTAAGTACACACCTTAAGTAAAAAAAAATATATATACATATTAACTGAAAAAAGATTCGCCTCCTGTCTCCACTAAGGCCAATGGAATTGTTATCTTTGACTTCAATGGGGCCAGAATTACACCCAGGGAGCTTAGAGACACGTTACTAGTTATAAAGTAACTGTAATTACTTTACAAGGCAGAAGATCCTTTAGGAGGTGAGAATTTTAATCCTGTTTAATCAATAACTTGCACTTACAAGATTTGGCCTAACACGAGCTGTTGCCCTGGTTAGCTTTGTATGTTCTCAGTTAAATAAATACTGTTTTATCCAAACAGAAAAGGAGTGAGGAACTAAGCAGGTAGTTTTGGACATGCCTGCAGACAGGAAGCTCACTCCTGGCCTCAGAACAACTTGAATGGGAACTGTACTACCTCCAGGTCAAAGGAAAGGGAACAGGATTAAGGTTTGGATATCGGTATTAACGGGTACAGAAAGCTGTAGTGAATACAGATATTGGGGAAAACTCTAAAGACCAGAGCCGATAGATTTTAGAGACCTTGGTTAAGCCTAATACTGTTTAAAGGCAAACCTTCCTATATTGGAAATATAGCGAGGTAGTCAAAAAGGGGTGGGGGGGGAGGTAGAGGTGAGAAGAAAGAGGAAAAGTTCTCAGGTGATTATCATCCCATGGGTTTCAACACTTTCTCTTTTCTCCCTTTTTTTGCCATTCAGTGCAATAAAATTAATGATGCCCAGAAGGTTTTGCTAACATTTTTGTCCTTTTTGTTAATATAGATTTGTAAATGTTGAAGCAGCTTTTTAAAAAGTTACAGAATTTAAAAAAGGAAGCAAAGACAAAAGCTATACCCATCATACTTTTTTTTTTTGTACTCAGCGTCTGGACACAGAAGTTTGCACCAGTGTGACTCACATTGGTTTTGTAACTACACATAGTAGGTAACTACTGTAACACCCTACTACTACGCAGCAGGGAGCAAGTGATTTCAGCAAAAGGGTGCTCTGGGGTAAATTGTGGACACAATGCGTGCAGAATTTAGCAGTTTTACCCTTGATTTCCTGAGGCCATGTTTACATCAGTTTCAAGTAAGGTACAGGGCTGACCATTATGCTTCCACCCCTTTTTTAATTTTCCAAATAGGAAAAAAAAAGTTGAGAAGGGGGACAGAAAGAGGAGGAAAGAAAACCTAAATCTACTCCCCTCCAATGGAAAAAAGTAAAAACCACTACTTATTATCGGTTGCTAGTTGTGCCCCCCACAAAAAAATCAACTCCAAATTGCAAATCAAGAGACTTTTGCAATATTTTTGTTTTAGAAATACTTTTTTTTAACTAAGAAACATCTTTAAAAGATCCCAGGAAGCTTGATACCTATATCCTAACAGTACCATCAAAAGAAAACCTAACGTTTATTTAATGAAAGCAGCTCTGTGTAGGAACATGGGGTGCTTGAACATGTGTGGCAAGGCTGCTCCGAAGTGGTGCAATTACAGCATGTTGGAGCAGGCTCGTTAATGGAATCTGCTGGAATGTGCTAATTGGTGCACTTCAGCCAGCCTCTGTGTCCTGTGCTCATGTATCAGCATCCCAACTTTTCAAAATGGCGGCAGAGGCGCTTTAACTAAAGCTTGTTCAACAAACTTTAGTTAAAGGGCCCCCACTGCCATTTTGAAGTGTGGGGATGCTGATACGTGAGACGTTGGGGGCACTTTAATTAGAGTGGCTTCAAGAGCCACTCTAATTAAAGTGCTTCCCCCCACCTCCAGAGCAGATATAAAAAAAAATGGTGAACATAAGCCAAGGAAATTGAAGACCCTGGTGAATTAAGGTGTTCATTGCCTTTCTCAAATCTGGGTGTTGCATCCTGTTATACTCTTACACCATAGGGTCCCTGAACACTTTGATGGCATTGTACATCCCCATAGCACAGTACTCAGACACAGAGAGCTGAATTTGATCCTTTGACTGGCTATTAACTAGCAGCTTAAGCTTAATGGTATCTTTCCCCCTGTCCCAAAATATAGCTCAAATAGCAAGTTCAGTGCTTAGGATGGGTAACAGAATGAGAGTCCTAAAACAGTCTTCTAGTGTCCAAAATACACGTAGAGCACATGCTGTCACAGTGCTAGCATCCCACCAGGGTGCTTCTGCCTTGCTTCATAGGGTAGTCCAGAGCTGTCCAACTGGTGGCTTGGAGGCTGCATGTGGCCTGTAAAGGGTTAATATGAAGCCCCTGGCTCTCAACCACCTGTCCCTGCCGTTATAGCTCTGGTTGAAGTAGCAGCTAGGGTCTTAGGGCTCCCCCTCCTTCCTCTGGCTTCTGCTGCCTGACAGCCCCAGCAGGCAGGATGGAGCAGGGCCAAACAGCACAGCACAGACCACAGTGCCAGGGGAGCTGGTGACCAGGGGTGCCCATGGTACAGTAGGACAACCCACAGCTGGGCTGCCAAAAGTGTTCTTGTTGGGTGGTCCCACGTGCAGGGCAGCAGGGGGGGAGGAGGCACCTGTACATATTCAGCATTTAGCTTTGGGGACCTGTGGCCCCCACAACATATCGTCCCTGCTAGTGTGGCCCACGGAGCATGCGGCCTCCAGCTGCTTAGAAGTTGGACACCCCTGGTGGTCAGTCTTTGACTTATTTATTAATACATGCATCAAACTTACCAACTTTGCTGATGGATTTGTGATGGGAATACCAGAGGCTAACAATCAATGTCAGAAAAGCCAGAAAACAGGCATTTGTAAGCACTTTGACTTAGCCTTGACATTACTTGGTAACCTGGAAGCCAGTTCCAAGCCACCATGAAAAAGGAATTTGTTTTTAGTTTTTGTTCATTTAGTTCTCAAACTCCTTTTCCCTTGGGTCCACCACATCTTGGTAGAGAGAGAATCCATTCCCACTGATAACCAACTAACTTTCTCATGGCTCTGTGGAAAAGCCACAGAAGAAAAGTATTTAATATATCCTTTAGTATGACTTACCAGTAGGACTCAAGACAACAGCCAATTTCATGGTATTCACTATCATTCTGCACAGCATTCACAACAGTTCCATGAACTATATCTTGTGAACACTTGCCCAGAATGCTTCGATCCACAAGCACTGTAATGTATCCTTTCTGTCAGTTTTATTGTTGTATTTTACACATTCTTCTCAGCTCTTTTGCCTCTACCGACACCTCTAGGCTTTGATGCACTGTGAATGATTAGTAAGTAAAACACATTTAAGCTATCCAGCAAGAGTTTATATTTCTGAACTGAAGCAGAGACTCAAACCAATTAATTATTTACTGAACTGGAGGACTTTTTACAAGGGAGTTCACAGGTTTATTAATTTCAGTTCATTGTTTGGATTTTTGCTAATGGGATTTTCAGCAGGTGAATGGCTTTTTTTATTTTTATATGCAACATACACAGTTTAAATATCATTTCATTAAAAGTTCTTTATGAACAGAATGTTGGAATAATTAGTTTTGAACATAAATGTGAATTGCCAATGGCATTTTCTCCCCACTGCTTGTGGTTAGATTACACATTGGGTGGACTTCTTTTCAATGTGGGGTTGCTTTTGAATCATGTAAGTAAGTGAAAAAAAACCATTAACATAACTGGACATAACACCTTGAAGTCAAAGATCACACAAATCACTCTAAACTCATTAAAATTGCATTAAAATGGGAATTCACTCATCACTGAAAAGCACTGAATTCTGGTCAGGCAGAGAACAGTCGTGGAAAAAGCAACACTCCTAAGTGAAAAATATGTTATCCAATATAAACTCAAGGAGGAATTTAGATTGGCAGAATGTAATTACCCATTTGGAATTTAGCCAGAACACTAAAGCTTGTACTTCTGCTCCAGCAAAATTAACTTGGGATCTTAAGTGACCACAACTAATGAAGGCCTTGTTTTTTGTGCCCACTTTGGGAAAAGGGTACCTTTAGCAGCACTATGCACTTCTGACTCATTGGCTTCAATTCATTTTGTAAAAGTAGAGGTGTTGCTGCTCTTCAACATTGCTTCACTGAACTCTACACATGAAGCACCATGTTACCAGCAAAATATTTGGCCCCATTTTTGCTATTGAAAGTATTTTTTTTTCTTTAAAGAAGTTGCTGGTATTTTCCATACCATTGGAGCTACAAGGATGTGATCACATGATGGTAACTATGACAGCTAGCATTGGTTTGAAGTGTTTGATTTCAGCATTTCATTTCAGGTGTTGCAGATTATTTAGTCTTGGCAAATCCATCAAAGCTATGAATGTATTGCAAAGCAGCCGTAGTAGAAAGACTCCAGTATGGACACGTCCATTTTCCATATGGAGGGGAACATTCACCATCAGATACAGGCATCTTTATCAAAGCAAAAAGTATCTTCTCAGTCAATGAGCATGCTTCAGTATTGGAGATTTCATTTGCTTTCCCAAGGGTATTTCCCCTTCAAGAACTCAGCTATTACAAGAGTGTCATCTAAAACAGCGTTTCTCAACCCATGGGTCATGACCCAAAAGTGGGTTGCAAGAATATTTCAATGGGCCATGAGCAAGTGCCAGAAAAACTCGCATAAGTGTGGGTTTCCCTTTGTGGACTGGCAGTATTCCAGCCTGCAAGGGGCTGCTGGGGGCATGGTCAGCATGCACCCAGGCAGGGTTGTGGGAACAACCCCAGCAGCCAGATGAAGGTACGTGAATGGGGAGTAGGGGTTGGAAGGCCAGGACTTGGGGACTGTAGGGGTAGCAGGGGGTGGTGTGTAACTTTGTGCGTGTGTGTGTGCACGTGTGGAGGGGATGGGTATGTGTGGGGAGGCAAGTGCCTACCAGCACTAGGGGAAGGTGGTCAGGCTCCGAGGCTGTGGCAGGGCAGGGAGAGGGTGTGGGAAAGGCACCTGCCCCTTCATTGGGGAAGGGGAAGAGGGGAACTGCATGGCCAGGGTGGTGACACCAGGGCTGGTACCCATACTCGCAGGGGTGGGGTGCCCAGGAGATGCTGCTCAAGGGGCAGGAGGGACCATGACCAAGCTATCTGGTGCAGTGCAGAAGCCCCAGCCCAGGGCAGGGGGTGCCACAGGCCTCCCCTCCTCCAGCCTGTGCTGGTCTAGACTCACTGTGCTGCTGCCTGCATGAACCAGAGCCACTTCAGCCACCACATTGGGACCTGAGCAGGATGGGGTCAACGGGGAACTCCCTTTGGCAGGGTTAGCAGGGCAGGAGGCTGCGGGTTGGGAGTGAGGCACCCCAACTTTGGCCCGGGGGGGCAGGATACTATGGGTCAGACACCAGCAGGGCCAGAGGGTGGGTGTCAGGACAAGCCATTGATCTTCGCAAATGGGTCCCAGTATGAAAAGGGTTGAGAACCACTGATCTAAAAATTTACACCATTGCGCATGATTTTGGAAGGATGTATGCTGCAATACAAAGTGCAGGGAAATACTATTCAGCTCTTACTAAAAATGCATATTAATTTTATACACTATAGCATTTTCATGAAATCCTTCTCAAAAAGAGATTAACTGGAAGGAAAAGAGATACGAACACAGATTGTATGTAGTCAATAGCAATTAGACACCTAAGTTACTTGTAGGTACTGCAGGACCCAGACATATTTCTTAGCTGTTACTAGGGTCTGTCAGCCTGTCTTTCATAAATAAACTGCATTTCACAGCTTACTGGGGAGAGAAGGGGAGGGGCAGGATGGGAAGTTATTTGTGTAAGACCTTAAAACATAGGCTGTAATCTTGCCTATATAGACATTTAAGCTCTCCTTGAAATGTTGTCCTTGGTGTAATTAGTCTTCTCTTCTTCCATAGTGTAGTATCCTAGTTTGTTGACAGTTGCTGCAGCACTGCCATCAATGGGAAATTTGTTATTGAGTTCAAGGGTGAAAAAATTAAGTCCTAAGGAAGGAAGTCCAGAGAGTCCAGAGAAGGGCCACCCGTATGATCAGAGACTTGCGTGGCAAGCCATATGATGAAGGGCTGAGGGCTCTGGGACTCTTCAGCCTGAAAAAAAGAAGGTTGAGAGGGGACTTGGTAGCAGCTTACCACTACGTTGAAGGTATACATCAAAGGCTTGGTGAACAACTGTTCACCAGGGCACCCGTGGGGAAAATTAGAAGTAATGGTCACAAACTCCTTGGAAGACTGTTTCAAGCTCAATGTTAGGAAAAGCTACTTCACAATTAAGGTGTCCAGACTGTGGAATAAGCTCCTTCCAGAGGTCGTGCATTTGCATACCCTGGAAATCTTCAAGAGAAGACTGGCTGGTCACTTTGCTGGGGTTACCTGACCTCAGTTGTCTGCTGCAGGGGGCTGGACCCGATGATCTTCCGCAGTCCCTTCCAGCCCCCTAACAATCTATGAATCTAAGAGTAACGCCAATGCCAAAATTAATTCTACACAGGTAATATATGTAAGAGGGAAGACCAAAACAGTCAACATTTCTGAGTACTTCATCTTCAGAGTGCTTCACAGACTACAGGGGCACCTATACACATGCATGACGTCTGCTCTGATGCATGCTAATTAGCACACATCATAGCAGGCTTGATTAATCAAGTCAGCTGGAGCATGTTAATTAATGTGCTCCAGCAGCCTCCATGTCATGTCTATTCAGTGTCCCCATGCTTCAAAAGGGCGGTGGGGGCACTTGAAACAAAGCTTGTCCAACGAGCCATTTTGAAGCCCCTGCCACCATTTTGAAGTGCAAGACGCTTCATGCTGCAGGCGCTTTAATTAGAGCGGCTCTTGGAGCCACTCTAAAGTGCACATACACCCTCCCCAGAGCATGTGTATAGATGCTGTAGGTTGTTAGGCCAATTTACAATTAAACTAGGCAAGATATTATTATCTGAAGGGAAGAAAGCAAGTCATGGGACTGGAAGCAGGGTTAGGAAGAGAATTCCACATAACAGAAAAATAACCCTAGCCCTTTTGGGACTAAGACCCAGACTTTCAGATGATTTTTTCCAATGGTAAGGGCTGCCTCAGGAGCCTATGCAACATTATCTTTGTAAGTGGTGCAGTCAGGGAAAGGACATTGAGTAGGGAAGTCCATTTAGATCTTAAAGAAGACCATTCTTGAGTCTCACCAAGGTCCCATTCGTTTAGGAGGAGAATCTCAAGGTTATATAGGGGTCATAAGAGCCTAAACCCCCTTAATTTAGGGTGACCATATTATTTTAAAAGAAATCTGGGACACTGCTCCTCTCCCCCCGCCTCTAAGTCTTTGGGATTGCTGCAGGTAGAGGAAGAGGTAGGTAGGTGGGGATCAGGTGCCTGACACACCATAAACTTGCCTGGCACACCATGCCTCTCCACCTCTCTGCCGTGCAGTGCCCCACGCCTGTGATTCTGGGACATCTGCTTTAATTTTCACCAACCGGCTGGGATTGGCCTATGAAATCCAGGACTGTCCCAGACAAACCAGGATGTATGGTCATTCTACCTTAACCGTAAAAGGAGCATGTTTGACTGTCCCTATTGGGCCCTTTCAAAACATCTTAATGTTCAGGATAACTTTATTTCCTGATTATGGGGGCCGGGGGGGGGGAGGAGATCGTTGATGACCTGGTACATGTGTCATAGGCGAGGCTTCCTAAATTCCAACATCCCGTTGTTTGTATTTTCTCCTGCCAAATAGAGTTGTGAGAAGACGAAAAGAAAGCCGTGTGGGGTGGTGAAGAGATAAGTGGGCTGGGGAAAATGATAGGTAGGTGTGAGAAATGGAGATAATTGTGATACAGCCCTTGATAGATTTCTATCAAGAGACCGTCTATTTTGCAATGCCAGACAGACATTTTCAGCAGCCTGTGGGTTTCTGATAATAACAAGAAAAAGCTTTCTCCTTTTTTTTTCCCCTCTTTTTAAATATTTGTGGCCACATCACAGGACTAGGAAGGAGCTATTCATTTTCCCCAAGTGATATTTGAAATCTTCTTTGCCTTTTAACAAACCCATCCATCTTGATGCTGCCTTTGCTTCCAGGCACTTTACAAATCAAGCCAAACACTCACTGGGTGCTGGTTTTAATGATCCTTCCTGCCAATATTTGTAATGTGTCTTGAGAGCTGAGGTGGACTCTAGGCTTGATATTTAATATTAATTGATGTGGATTTCCCCTCAAAATACTCATAGGCCTAGGAAATTAGTAGCCATGTTTTAATCTTACTACAGAATTTGTAAACCTTTTCAAACCACTCCCGCCCCTAATACACCTAAAACCTAACCCTCCCTATATTTCTTCACAAAGGGCTTGCTTATCCATGCTCTTCTTTATTCCTCTAACCTCATCGTCCACAGCCTCCTTAAATTCCCAAGTCGCTCTTCGCAATGATTCAAAATCCACAAGAAGTGCCACACTTGGTCAAGTTAAATATGTGCTGCATTAAAAAAAAATACTCTCTTGTTTCCTTTAAGTCTGTCTCCCACTAATTTCGGAGGGTGTTTCCTAGTTTTACTATTATAGGACTAGACAATTCATTATTTTATAGACCTCTATCATATCCCCTCTTTCAGCCTTCTGTTTTCCTGACTAAAGCATCCTAGCCTTTGTTGTCCTTTCTGGTGGGACAATTCCTCCATGCCCCAATTCATCTTGATTGCCCTTCTCTGTACCTTTTCTAATTCTCCTCTTCTATACCTTTTTTCTAATTCTCCTGCATCTTTTTTTGAGATGCAGAGACCAGAACCACATGCAGTATTCCAGATGTGGGCACATTGTGGATTTATATAGTGGCATGATGCTGTTTTACATCTTATTTTCAATTCCTATCTTAATATTTTTTTATTGGACCAGCTGTGCAGTTGGGAGAGCAGGGGGCCTGAGGAAAGATGCTTGATGCCTGAAAACTTGTCTGACAATGTTCCCAACTACACACTTGGTCCAATAAAAAATATCATAAGAAAACCCTTGCGCCTCCTACACTGCTTGCACCATTTATGGCTACAACAACCTTCCAACACTGTTTATTAATGATGTCTAATTTTTATGAGCTTTTTTGGTCACCACTGCAAATTCAGCTAATGTTTTTAGAGAACTATCTACAATGACGCCAAGGTCTCTTTCCTGAGCTGTAACACCTAGTTCAGAGCCCAGCACTGTGTACATACTGAGTTTACTTTTCCCTGTGTGCAGCATCTTGCACTTGTTGACACTGAAGTGTATCTGCCACTTTTTTGCCCACTCACTTCACTTTGTGAGATCTTTTTGCATCTTCTGAACATAAGCTTGGGGTTTGACTATGCAGAATAAGTTAGTGTTATCTGTAAGCTTTCACTGTGCACATCCTATTCCAGGTTGTTGATGAAAATGTTGAAGATAAGGCTTAGCACGGATCCCTGTGGGATCCCACAATTGACCTTCCTCCATCCTGAAAAGAGACTATTTAGGTCTTCTCCTTGCTTCCTGTCCCTGCAGACCTTTCAGTCTGCAAATGTACCTTCCTTCCAATCCTGTGGAAATTCAGGTTTTTTTAAAGAGCCTTTAGGGAGGGACCTTGTGAAACTTGTTGAAAATCCAAATGTATTATGTCAACTGGATCCCCTTTGTCCCCGTGCTTATTAGAACCCTAAGAGGTGAATTTGAGAGACAGGATTGCCCTTTACAAAAACCATGCTGGCTCTTCCCCAGCATATCGTGTTTGATCATTGGCTGGTGACTTATTCTTTGCTGTAGATTCCACCAACTTACCACGAGTGGAAGTGGGACTCTGCAGTTCCCAGGATCACCTCTGGTGCCCTTTTTGAAGATAGGTGTTATGTTAGCAACATGCCAGTCCTCTGGCAAGACACCATTTCTATTGACAGGTTATATACTATTGCCAGTTCCGCAATTTCACATTTGAATCCTTTCAGACCTCTTGGGTGAATATTGTCTGGTCCCTGTAATTTGTTACAGATTATTTAGACCATTTTATTAGAGTTTATTTTATTTGTCAATTTGTTTTAAAGCTTCCTAGATTGTTACTTCAGTTGGATTCAACTTTTTAGACCTATCTGCTAGGAAGAATTGATCTGGGTGTGGGAATCACTGCAATAACTTCTGCAGTAAAAAGAAATTCCACAGAAAGAATGAATGTCACTTCCCTGCTAGTATTCTATCATCCCAGAGTGCATCTTTTACACCTTGGTCATCTAATAGTCCCACTGATTTTCTAGCAGCCGTCCTGCTTCTGATTTATTTTAAAATGTTGTCATTGTTAACTTAATTTTTAACTTTACCATCATTTGCAAGACACTCCTTAAATCCTTTTTTGTTTTGGCCTAATTTATTAATTTCCTTACATACAACATGCCAGTTTCTGTGTTTTCCCTTGTTTTCCACATTTGGACACACCTTCTATTTTTGAAGAATGACCGTTTGCCTTGGATACCCTCCTTAACTCTGCTATTAAACTATGTTAGTGTTTAATTGAACCATTTGGTACCTTTTTGGTTTACGGTATACACTTGATCTGAGCCTCTAATATAGTATTTTTAAACGTCATCCAGGCTGCCTGCAGGCCCTTTCCCTATTTGAGTGCTCATTAGGGGTGTGTGAAGCGGGCCCTATTAGATTTAGATTCGGATTCGGCCCAAATCGGGGACAGTGATTCGATTAGTTGATTCAGATCATTGTCCCCGATTCAATTTGGCTGAATCCGAATCTGAAGATTCAATGTTGATTCAGAGAATCAGCGATTCAGCCATGGACACAGCTTTAAATGTTTTTTCTACATACCTCGAGGTATCAGTGTGGCTTGTGAATGCTGTGATGCTGGGGCGCATGGAGCATCCTATAGGAGTCCAGGAGGCCCTCCATGTACTCGATGACATACCCAGAAGTGGACCAGAAGTACTTCCGGTACAATTCTGGGTCCTCTGGGGAACGCCCCCCCCCAGCTCAGCAATCAGCCACAGGGGGACCCCAGGTGCCTCCCCAGACTCAGGAGCCACCAGTCGCTGAGCCTGGGAGGGCATGGGGGCCCCCAGCGCCTCTCCGGCTGACCCAGAAGTGGGCCAGAAGTGCTTCTGATCCACTTCTGGGTCCTCTGCCGAGTGCACTGGGGAGCCCCCTGCACTTCTGTGGGATGCTGCATGTGCCCCAGCATCACAGCATTCACAAGCCACACTGATACCTCGAGGTATGTAGAAAAAACATTTAAAGCTGTGTGTATGTCCGAATCTCCAAATCTTTCTGAATCTCTCTGAATCGGTTCTGAAGGTTCCGATTCGATTCAGAGAGATTAAAGGGTCCTTTGATTCAATTCGGATTCAGAGGTTTGGCCACCGAATTGGGCCAAATCTCCACCAAATCAAATCAGGGACTGAAGCTTCACACAGCCTTTGTGCTGATTCTAGCTTGCTGGTCTGACTATATTGCTTTCCTCTTAGAACGTGTCTGTAAGCACTTATTATCATTACTAATAAAACAGTAGCCCTTACATTCCTTATCTCAGACTATCTTTTATTAGACCAACTTAAATAGTTGGAGAACAATTTTTAAGCAAGCTTTTGGGTTCAAAACCCCTTCATCAGGCTAAGGAAGTTTCAGCAGTTGGTGTGTGCTCTTCCTGGATAGAATGAAAGGTAAAGGAGCTAGGAAGAGCACACACCTACTTCTGAAACTTGCTTAGCCCGACGAAGGGTTTTTGAACCTGAAAGCTTGCTTAAAAATTGTTCTCCATCTATTTAAGTCCGTCTAATAAAAGATATCAGATTCACCAAAAGAAACTTGTCTGCCTATGTCCTTAGACCAACATGGCTACAACCTACACCCCTCATCTCAGACTAGGGCTTCATTGGGATCATCACTGTTTGCAAAGATAGCAATGCAAATCTTAGGTTGTAAATAAACAAGAGAATTAAAGCATGAAAAGATTGTCTTGCTCAACACCACACAGGGAATTTGTGGCCCAAGCAAGCACTGATCACTCAAGTCCTAGGCTAGTGTTTTCTTGTTATCATTATTTAGTAGTACCCAAGGAATCCTTGTCTTGGACTGTGACCCATTGTACTAGGTGCTGTAGAAAAAAAGAAGAAAACAATTCATAATCTGAGCACAGAAAGAGACAATGGATTTATTCCAGCAGACAGACAAGGAGGATAAGGACCTAATGACATAATATTGGTCACCATAACAGGCAACTCTCTCAGGACACACATAGCATAAATGCTGCCCATAAGACATCCATAAGAACAACCTTCCTCTCCTTTTGCCTGTAAATTAACAGTCTTCCCTTCCAGGCCTAGAATAATTCTCCCACAGCATATACAGTAGCCCTTGTCACTTTCTATTTTCCCCTGCCAGATCTTTTGTGCCAAGGATGATAGATTTGAAGCCCTTTTCCTGTCATACCTTTCTGCACACAGCCTAGAATATGCAGAGAATGACTTCCCACTTCTTACGGACCTCAGACTTCTACATGTTTAAATCTCTTCTACACCCTCAATGTCGGAGTTGACAGAGCAGAACTTGCAGCTTAGCCTGCCCCTGGGTGGCTAGACATGGACTATCAGGGTCCCCTGATAGTGCAAAGACGCAACAGCCAGGGTCCATACTGTGGATGACAGAGAGAGCAGGGGTCAGTAGCGATGGCGGCTGTCATTCATGTGTCTCATCTAAGTGGAAAGCCAGGGCTGGCACCCTCATTAACCACCATTCACTACACTAATGGCCCTTTGTATGCCTTTGCCCAGATGAACTATACCCCTGCAGTTGTTCACTCCTGCCCCATGACTTAATTCATCATATCCCTCTCACCTCCGCTGGGGAAACAGTGTCCTACACATGAAAAAGTAAAAAAAAAATACCGATAATACACACTGGTGTGTCACAGGCCAGCTGGGCACTGTGAGCGTATCAGTTTAGTTGCAGGCTGACTGGGTGCTGCAACTGTATCAGCCACTGGGCTGTTTGGTTCAGGATCGAGGAGGCAGAGTTGGGAGTGAAGCAAAGGCAAATTTATTATAGCTTACACACACACAACAGTTAACAAAAAGATAAATGTGATAAGCATATAATGCAGTATTAAAGAGCTAATAATAAATAATAACAGATAATAATAACAGACAAATGGATTAATCTGTTGCAGGCCAGCTGGGCACTGCGAGGGTATCAGTCACTGGGCTGTTTAAAACAACAGATAGACAGACATGGGTTGGCACTTATCAATAGTCCCTTAATGCCAGGTGCATGCCAAGTGATTCCAGTGAAGTCAGGCGTCCCTGATTGATGCTGTCAGAGGGGTTACCGGGGAAGTTCTCTTGATAGGATCCGATCCTGACTCGCATCGGGAGTTCAGAGTCCGGGCTTGGAAAAAGCAATGGCCGTTTTGTTCCGTCCTTCCTGCTGGTCACCTTACGCACACGCTTTTTATACCTTGTCTTATGCTAATCTGTTGGCTTTAGAGCCACTCACAATCTTGCCCTATAGCTGTTACCCTATGGGATTGAAAGGTGTTAAAAATTATTATAAAAGGTTACTACCCAGACTCGGGTTTATCCAATAAGCAAATTACAATGCAGCATCTTCAGGTTTGAAATGAACATTACTCTGCCTAAATCCAACCCCTTTTAGGTTTCTCTGAATATGCTTTCTTGGGAAGTGTTTTTCTGAAATGTGTTGGGTGTGCCAGGCGGTTGGATCCAGTTTATCATCGAGGCCGAACTCTGAGCAAAAACCATTAGGTCAGCTAATCTTACAGCTATAGCTTTGCCTTTGAGTCCCAGTCAGTTCCACGAACAGTTACAAGTTACATTTGCGGGTTACAAAAATACAAGCTTTATATTAGGCAAAAATTCCAAATGCCTCCAAGAAGCATATATTTATTGCCTATTAATTTCTTTGGTTCTGGCCATCACACCAGTGCCATAGCAAGGTGGGGGGCAAACGAGGCGACTGCCCTGGGTGCCGAAGCGAAGGGGCGCTAACAGGCACTACCCAGCCAGGGCCACAAGCAGCTGTTTTATGGAGGTGTGGGGATGGGGAAGCACAGCTCCTACCACTGCATGCACTCCTGGGCAATCATGGGGGGGGTGCCCCCCGGATCTGTGTGCAGGGTGAGGACGAGCTGCTGCTGCGGCCTTTGCCTCAGGTGCCAAACTTCATTGCTACGGCACTGATCCAGACAATGTCTTACATTCCTTTTAGGTCTTCCATCTTCCCTTTCCTTGCATAACAGGGGCTCACAGAGGTTTCTCACAGTGCTTCTCACTGAAATTCAAACAAACCAAACAGAAACATGAACCAGATCATTTGCACTCACTACAGACTTGTGCTCTGAGTCCTTCTTGGGTAATCTGCTGTTCTCCATTCTTCTGCAAATCCACAGTCTACAACAATAATAACAGAAGAGCAAGGATCTTCCAGGCTTAAGGACTGCTGTACAAAAAAAGTCAGTATGCCGGCTGTGGAAAATGCCTATCTAGGTTGCAAAGGAAGAGAAGCAATTTATATTGATTGTTAATGGAAATGATCAAGCCACATCTGATTGGCTGAGAATTCCCATCCTTTTTCAGTGTTTTACTGTAGCAGGAAACAGCTCTGCATGTTTGTTAAACACCTGCTCTATTTATCTTGCTTTAAACTTGCAGAACGGTGCAGAACCTATTACATAAAGAGCACACTGAGAGGGGAAGGGGAAGATAAGCTGTACGATAACAGCAGGTTTATGTCATTCCATTTTGAAAATGTGATACTGCTTTTATCAAGCAAGCAACAGCCAAAGCGTGGGCTTGTCGAACTCAATTGTAAAACTCCTATTGACTTCAATGCACCTGGCTGTAAGTATTTAATAAGGTTAAGAGAAATCTGCAGGCACATGGAATCTAAACCTGCATTTAATATAGAAACTGCTGGCTGCATAAGGCTGTGAAGTGGACCTGTTTATGCAGCAGAATAGCACTGAGCAGCAGGGAGGTGACTGTCTTTGTCTTTGAACAGAGATGGACACAGTAGAGGAAGCTCAGATAGAAGGATCTGCGATTATCAGACAGGAAGGGACTAATTGAGAGAAAATGAAAAGTTGTAACTTGAGTAAGAGGGCTAAAGGGATAGCAGTGCAAGGAATGAGATGAAAATAAGGAAAAGGTAGAGGCATTTGAGAAGTGGAGACATAGTTATGGCATACTTGACACTATTCTTTGTGATGGAAAGACTGGAAAGGGTCAGAATCCATGTCAGATTTGGAAAAAAAAACCCTATAATCTTGGGTGTTCATCCTAGTTAAATGAATCTCTTGGGTGGAAGGTAGAAATTCCCTGGGGGTTGAGTGTTATTTTGCTTCCAGACCCAAAGTATACACCCCTACGGAGACACACAGAGGATGAGAACTTTAAACCACATGAGCCAAGGAGAGGAAGCTCATGATGACTGATCACATTTTAGTTTACCCTGAATGCTTGCTAGTGCATTAGGGCTGAACAGACTGCCTCTTTCTACCCACTTTCTGTCCACTCCTGTACGGAGAGAAGTGTCCTATCTCCTAAAAGTCTGCTCCCTGCCTTTTGTGCCATTTAGCTCCTTCATAGAGCAGGCCTTGTTAGATTCTCCCCCACCCCCGCCTTGAGAAAACCTAAATGAACAAGAAGAAAAGCAACTACAGACAGATTCCATTTTTGTTTGAAATCAAACATTTTTGGCTGGCAGTAGTGAAAAATGAGAATAAACAAGTTCTCATTGAAAACCTGAAAAAAATTCAACAGAAAATGGATTCTTCTTTTCCATGAAACATTCTGTCCTATCAGAATACTCTTTTTAGTTGTTTTCCTTTAAAAAAAAAGAAAAAGAAAAGAAAAAGACTAATATGAGAATGTCCCTTCCAGCCGTAAACTTGTGTGAATCTGTGAATAATTTTGTGCAGCTCTAGCTGGGTCCAGTGCTCACCTAATATTCTTGCAAGAGCTGCTCTGCAACATGGGGGACCTATTTAGGAGGGGAGTTATTGATTCCAGCTTTGTCATCACTGTCCAAAAAAAAGGAGCATTTTACTATTGGGTAACTAATACATAATAGCTATGTGCTGTAAAATTCAAGTAGAAAAAAGACACTCTAATTTTGCCATGATGTGCACTATATTAAGTCAAGAAAGAATGGGGATATAGTATTGACCTTGTCTGGCTATCTCAGAGTAAGAACTACAATGCTTTGTCTCCATTAGATTATATAGCAAGGCAAAGCCTTCGCCTTCTTGAGAAACTCTGCGAGTTTATAGGGAAATAAAAAAGCTCTATAAATTTGGAACACGTTTTCTGCTGCATTTTTCTGAGCCAACTGTGTATATACATTTTATAAATATACAGCAACACTTTAATGAGAAGGCAGCACTGCATTGCTACACAGGTAATTCAGATTTAATTGCTAAAAGTACTGGAACCTGTAACAGAGCAGTTAAGGACTCCCACTGTGACTCCAGAAGCACGAATTCAATCCCTTCTTTAGCCTTGTGCAGAAGGCTGTCCCCAGTAGACCCAGCCTGGTTATTCAAGCTGGGGAGACAAAGGCAGACAGGAGAAAGCTTCGCCATGTCATTCTCTTGGGCAGAGAAACTAGTGTATGTTAAGCAAGCTGGCCCAATGGTCCCTTCAGCCCAGGTGGACTTTGACCAACTGCTGCCATGACAGTCCATGAGTATGAATATAATGGTCTCAGATCTCTTGATGCGTCCTACTTGATGCCTCTTTGCTTGGTTGTACAAATGTATCACATTTTAAGGAACAGGGTACCTAGAGCGGCATATATTTAGTAGGGGTATGCAAAACTTGTGTCGCTGATTAGATTCGGAGGAGATTTGGCCTGATTCGGCGGCTGAATCTCTGAATCCAAATTGAATCAGGAGACTCATTAATCTCTCCAAATCATTTGGATTTGATTCAGAGAGATTCGATGAGATTCAATGATTTGGCCATAGACACAGCTTTATAAGATTTTTCCACATACCTCAAGGTACCAGGCAGCTTATGAATGCTGAAATGCTGGGGCAGATGGAGCTTCCCACGGGAGCATGGGGGTGCCCCCTACATGCTTGGTGGTAGACCCGGAAGTGGAGCAGAAGTACTTCTGGTCCACTTCTGGGTCTGCGACAGAGTGCGCAGGGAACCTCCCCTCTCCCCAGCTCAGTGACTGGTGCCTCCTGGGTCTGGGGGAGTACCTGGGGTCAGTTGATTGCTGATCTGGGAGGGTGCAGGGGGGGTCCACCACCGAGCATGAGGGGGACCCCCCTATGCTCCTGTGGGACCCTCCATCCGCCCCACCATCACAGTGTTCACAAGCTGCGCCTGGTACCTCGAAGTATGTAGAAAAAACATATAAAGCTGTGTCTATGGCCAAATCACTGATTCTCTGAATCAAAATTGAATCTTCAGATTCAAATTTGGCCGAATCGAATCGGGACAGTGATCCAAATCAGCAAATCAAATCACTGCCCCCCAAATCAGGCTGAATCTGAATCTGAATCAAATACTGCACATTTCGTGCACCTCTAATATTTAGGTAACATAAGAAAGTCTTCTTTGTTAAGATCATTTTCTTATATTAAGTCCCATATGTGGCTGGCTCCTGGATATTGGTCTTGTGGCCTATTAATTGACGCCGATTGTATTAATTGCTCTGTATGTCAGATGCAGTGAGCTCAGTTGCAAATGCAATTTTCCTCCTATCTTAATTTATACAGACAAGTATGAGGGAGTGGAGATCATGCCAGCTATATAAAAGGAAAAGATTCAGAAAACTCCCCAAGGAGACTTGCAATATTACTGTTACAACTGTATAACAATAATGCTTTTTTCTTTAATATTTTATGGAGTGGTTTTTTGTTTGTTCATTTTTTTTATTGGAATAGGAGTCTACCTAAATTCTTCATTAAAAGACATTCTCCGTGGAATGCAAGATTTAGCTGGTAATATTTTAGGGATAGTAAAACATCTGATAGTAATGGTAGTAAATGATCATAAAGTATCTATGTATCTTATAGAACAGCCATGCCCAAAGCTCAGTGCTATTATCAAGCTATTTTAGGTTACTACTGAATACTAATTAACAGGGGCTCATGTTATGCCCCAGAGGTGCTTTCTTTTCAGTGTTACTTGAATTCAGCTCTTCTTACAAATCTCTCTCCATCTAACACATAGGACATGGAGCTCGCAGTGTAGTTTGGTTGTGATGTATGAAACACATACCCTTACAATTAGGGAGTTTGTTGTGTCATATTTTAAGGCCAAAAAGGACCACTATGATCCGCTACTCTGACCTCTCGCACAATACAGGCCAATTAGTCTCAGAGGTAAATTAATAGCTATCATCCTCCTAGCCCAGTCCCAGGCCCTTAATGACAATTCTAATTGCATAGAATCTCTCTGAGCATTCAGAAGATGGAGAAGACTATCACAATGTAGTCACAAAAGTGAGTAGATTGATACCTCAGTTGATTCTCCACTGCCTGCCATTTTGTACCCTCACTTACACTTCTGAATAGTGAGTTTAAAGGTTTAAAAAAGTTACCAAATCAGAAATTGTATATTTATTTTGAGCAGATGCAAATGAGAGGGCAGTGGAGGCCCCTCATTTTCTGTTTTGCTATGAGATTTTCCATTTGTACCTGCAAATGTAGTAAACTGTTCATGCAAATATATAAAACAACTACAAGCAGACCTGGGCAGGTTGGACAAATGGGCAGAAAACAACAGAATGCAATTCAACAAGGAGAAATGGAAAGTGCTGCACCTAGGGAGGAAAAATGTCCAGCATACCTACTGCCTAGAGAATGACCTGCTTGGTGGCACGGAAGCAGAATGGGATCTTGGAGTCCTTGTGGACTCCAAGATGAACGTGAGTCGTCAGTGTGACGAACTCATCAGAAAAGCTAATGGCACTTTATCGTGCATCAGCAGATGCATGACGAACAGATCCAAGGAGGTGATACTTCCCCTCTATCGGGCGCTGGTCAGACCACAGTTGGAGTACTGCGTGCAGTTTTGGGCGCCGCACTTCAAGAGAGATGTGGATAACCTGGAGAGGGTCCAGAGAAGGGCCACTCGTATGGTTAAGGGCTTGCAGGCCAAGCCCTATGAGGAGAGACTAGGGCACCTGGAACTCTTCAGCCTCCGCAAGAGAAGGTTGAGAGGCAACCTTGTGGCTGCCTATAAGTTCATCACAGGGGCACAGAAGGGAATTGGTGAGGTTTTATTCACCAAGGCGCCCCCGGGGGTTACAAGAAATAATGGCCACAAGCTAGCAGAGAGCAGATTTAGACTGATCAAGCCACATCTGATTGGCTGAGAATTCCCATCCTTTTTCAGTGTTTTACTGTAGCAGGAAACAGCTCTGCATGTTTGTTAAACACCTGCTCTATTTATCTTGCTTTAAACTTGCAGAACGGTGCAGAACCTATTACATAAAGAGCACACTGAGAGGGGAAGGGGAAGATAAGCTGTACGATAACAGCAGGTTTATGTCATTCCATTTTGAAAATGTGATACTGCTTTTATCAAGCAAGCAACAGCCAAAGCGTGGGCTTGTCGAACTCAATTGTAAAACTCCTATTGACTTCAATGCACCTGGCTGTAAGTATTTAATAAGGTTAAGAGAAATCTGCAGGCACATGGAATCTAAACCTGCATTTAATATAGAAACTGCTGGCTGCATAAGGCTGTGAAGTGGACCTGTTTATGCAGCAGAATAGCACTGAGCAGCAGGGAGGTGACTGTCTTTGTCTTTGAACAGAGATGGACACAGTAGAGGAAGCTCAGATAGAAGGATCTGCGATTATCAGACAGGAAGGGACTAATTGAGAGAAAATGAAAAGTTGTAACTTGAGTAAGAGGGCTAAAGGGATAGCAGTGCAAGGAATGAGATGAAAATAAGGAAAAGGTAGAGGCATTTGAGAAGTGGAGACATAGTTATGGCATACTTGACACTATTCTTTGTGATGGAAAGACTGGAAAGGGTCAGAATCCATGTCAGATTTGGAAAAAAAAACCCTATAATCTTGGGTGTTCATCCTAGTTAAATGAATCTCTTGGGTGGAAGGTAGAAATTCCCTGGGGGTTGAGTGTTATTTTGCTTCCAGACCCAAAGTATACACCCCTACGGAGACACACAGAGGATGAGAACTTTAAACCACATGAGCCAAGGAGAGGAAGCTCATGATGACTGATCACATTTTAGTTTACCCTGAATGCTTGCTAGTGCATTAGGGCTGAACAGACTGCCTCTTTCTACCCACTTTCTGTCCACTCCTGTACGGAGAGAAGTGTCCTATCTCCTAAAAGTCTGCTCCCTGCCTTTTGTGCCATTTAGCTCCTTCATAGAGCAGGCCTTGTTAGATTCTCCCCCACCCCCGCCTTGAGAAAACCTAAATGAACAAGAAGAAAAGCAACTACAGACAGATTCCATTTTTGTTTGAAATCAAACATTTTTGGCTGGCAGTAGTGAAAAATGAGAATAAACAAGTTCTCATTGAAAACCTGAAAAAAATTCAACAGAAAATGGATTCTTCTTTTCCATGAAACATTCTGTCCTATCAGAATACTCTTTTTAGTTGTTTTCCTTTAAAAAAAAAGAAAAAGAAAAGAAAAAGACTAATATGAGAATGTCCCTTCCAGCCGTAAACTTGTGTGAATCTGTGAATAATTTTGTGCAGCTCTAGCTGGGTCCAGTGCTCACCTAATATTCTTGCAAGAGCTGCTCTGCAACATGGGGGACCTATTTAGGAGGGGAGTTATTGATTCCAGCTTTGTCATCACTGTCCAAAAAAAAGGAGCATTTTACTATTGGGTAACTAATACATAATAGCTATGTGCTGTAAAATTCAAGTAGAAAAAAGACACTCTAATTTTGCCATGATGTGCACTATATTAAGTCAAGAAAGAATGGGGATATAGTATTGACCTTGTCTGGCTATCTCAGAGTAAGAACTACAATGCTTTGTCTCCATTAGATTATATAGCAAGGCAAAGCCTTCGCCTTCTTGAGAAACTCTGCGAGTTTATAGGGAAATAAAAAAGCTCTATAAATTTGGAACACGTTTTCTGCTGCATTTTTCTGAGCCAACTGTGTATATACATTTTATAAATATACAGCAACACTTTAATGAGAAGGCAGCACTGCATTGCTACACAGGTAATTCAGATTTAATTGCTAAAAGTACTGGAACCTGTAACAGAGCAGTTAAGGACTCCCACTGTGACTCCAGAAGCACGAATTCAATCCCTTCTTTAGCCTTGTGCAGAAGGCTGTCCCCAGTAGACCCAGCCTGGTTATTCAAGCTGGGGAGACAAAGGCAGACAGGAGAAAGCTTCGCCATGTCATTCTCTTGGGCAGAGAAACTAGTGTATGTTAAGCAAGCTGGCCCAATGGTCCCTTCAGCCCAGGTGGACTTTGACCAACTGCTGCCATGACAGTCCATGAGTATGAATATAATGGTCTCAGATCTCTTGATGCGTCCTACTTGATGCCTCTTTGCTTGGTTGTACAAATGTATCACATTTTAAGGAACAGGGTACCTAGAGCGGCATATATTTAGTAGGGGTATGCAAAACTTGTGTCGCTGATTAGATTCGGAGGAGATTTGGCCTGATTCGGCGGCTGAATCTCTGAATCCAAATTGAATCAGGAGACTCATTAATCTCTCCAAATCATTTGGATTTGATTCAGAGAGATTCGATGAGATTCAATGATTTGGCCATAGACACAGCTTTATAAGATTTTTCCACATACCTCAAGGTACCAGGCAGCTTATGAATGCTGAAATGCTGGGGCAGATGGAGCTTCCCACGGGAGCATGGGGGTGCCCCCTACATGCTTGGTGGTAGACCCGGAAGTGGAGCAGAAGTACTTCTGGTCCACTTCTGGGTCTGCGACAGAGTGCGCAGGGAACCTCCCCTCTCCCCAGCTCAGTGACTGGTGCCTCCTGGGTCTGGGGGAGTACCTGGGGTCAGTTGATTGCTGATCTGGGAGGGTGCAGGGGGGGTCCACCACCGAGCATGAGGGGGACCCCCCTATGCTCCTGTGGGACCCTCCATCCGCCCCACCATCACAGTGTTCACAAGCTGCGCCTGGTACCTCGAAGTATGTAGAAAAAACATATAAAGCTGTGTCTATGGCCAAATCACTGATTCTCTGAATCAAAATTGAATCTTCAGATTCAAATTTGGCCGAATCGAATCGGGACAGTGATCCAAATCAGCAAATCAAATCACTGCCCCCCAAATCAGGCTGAATCTGAATCTGAATCAAATACTGCACATTTCGTGCACCTCTAATATTTAGGTAACATAAGAAAGTCTTCTTTGTTAAGATCATTTTCTTATATTAAGTCCCATATGTGGCTGGCTCCTGGATATTGGTCTTGTGGCCTATTAATTGACGCCGATTGTATTAATTGCTCTGTATGTCAGATGCAGTGAGCTCAGTTGCAAATGCAATTTTCCTCCTATCTTAATTTATACAGACAAGTATGAGGGAGTGGAGATCATGCCAGCTATATAAAAGGAAAAGATTCAGAAAACTCCCCAAGGAGACTTGCAATATTACTGTTACAACTGTATAACAATAATGCTTTTTTCTTTAATATTTTATGGAGTGGTTTTTTGTTTGTTCATTTTTTTTATTGGAATAGGAGTCTACCTAAATTCTTCATTAAAAGACATTCTCCGTGGAATGCAAGATTTAGCTGGTAATATTTTAGGGATAGTAAAACATCTGATAGTAATGGTAGTAAATGATCATAAAGTATCTATGTATCTTATAGAACAGCCATGCCCAAAGCTCAGTGCTATTATCAAGCTATTTTAGGTTACTACTGAATACTAATTAACAGGGGCTCATGTTATGCCCCAGAGGTGCTTTCTTTTCAGTGTTACTTGAATTCAGCTCTTCTTACAAATCTCTCTCCATCTAACACATAGGACATGGAGCTCGCAGTGTAGTTTGGTTGTGATGTATGAAACACATACCCTTACAATTAGGGAGTTTGTTGTGTCATATTTTAAGGCCAAAAAGGACCACTATGATCCGCTACTCTGACCTCTCGCACAATACAGGCCAATTAGTCTCAGAGGTAAATTAATAGCTATCATCCTCCTAGCCCAGTCCCAGGCCCTTAATGACAATTCTAATTGCATAGAATCTCTCTGAGCATTCAGAAGATGGAGAAGACTATCACAATGTAGTCACAAAAGTGAGTAGATTGATACCTCAGTTGATTCTCCACTGCCTGCCATTTTGTACCCTCACTTACACTTCTGAATAGTGAGTTTAAAGGTTTAAAAAAGTTACCAAATCAGAAATTGTATATTTATTTTGAGCAGATGCAAATGAGAGGGCAGTGGAGGCCCCTCATTTTCTGTTTTGCTATGAGATTTTCCATTTGTACCTGCAAATGTAGTAAACTGTTCATGCAAATATATAAAACAACTACAAGCAGACCTGGGCAGGTTGGACAAATGGGCAGAAAACAACAGAATGCAATTCAACAAGGAGAAATGGAAAGTGCTGCACCTAGGGAGGAAAAATGTCCAGCATACCTACTGCCTAGAGAATGACCTGCTTGGTGGCACGGAAGCAGAATGGGATCTTGGAGTCCTTGTGGACTCCAAGATGAACGTGAGTCGTCAGTGTGACGAACTCATCAGAAAAGCTAATGGCACTTTATCGTGCATCAGCAGATGCATGACGAACAGATCCAAGGAGGTGATACTTCCCCTCTATCGGGCGCTGGTCAGACCACAGTTGGAGTACTGCGTGCAGTTTTGGGCGCCGCACTTCAAGAGAGATGTGGATAACCTGGAGAGGGTCCAGAGAAGGGCCACTCGTATGGTTAAGGGCTTGCAGGCCAAGCCCTATGAGGAGAGACTAGGGCACCTGGAACTCTTCAGCCTCCGCAAGAGAAGGTTGAGAGGCAACCTTGTGGCTGCCTATAAGTTCATCACAGGGGCACAGAAGGGAATTGGTGAGGTTTTATTCACCAAGGCGCCCCCGGGGGTTACAAGAAATAATGGCCACAAGCTAGCAGAGAGCAGATTTAGACTGGACATTAGGAAGAACTTCTTCACAGTTCGAGTGGCCAGGGTCTGGAACGGGCTCCCAAGGGAGGTGGTGCTTTCCCCTACCCTGGGGGTCTTCAAGAGGAGGTTAAATAGGCATCTAGCTGGGGTCATCTATGAATCTATGTATCTGCAAAACTGCGGGTGGCATTTGAAAGTCTGACCTCCACAGCCACTGTAAGGTACGTGTCTCGGACGGCCAGGGCCGACTCGAGTTACGCTCGTACGTTAGGGCGGGCTGATGAATGGAGAGGCAGACACAACTTATTGGTTGCAAAAAACTTTACTCACGCCGCTTGTGATCATGACGCAGGTGGTCCAGTCGTCGGAACAACCACATGAGTTGCTCCAGCTGGCGGGGCCCAAGCCAGTTAATCCGTCTGCAATTCAAAGCCGGCGGGGAAAGGGGTACGTCCTGGGTTGTGCTCGGCGACGGGAAGAAAGATCGATAGGTGATCAGTCTATCGATCGGCAGCCGCAAGTCAGATAACTTCAGAGGCACTCTGCAGCGTGCTCAAAGCTCTTCCACTTGGGCGGAAGTCGCGTGGAATTTTAAACGGCCAGCGAGCCAATTACTAGCCGCCACGTGTGAATAATTTAGCACTGGCCAATAGCGGGGCACAAATTTGCATCCGAATAGCGGGAACTCTTTGCACCGTGCATCTCTGTGCTGCAAAGAAGAAATGCATCCTGCAAAGGAAACTGCAAATTGGCGGGCTCAATTGCAGCAGAACACTCTGCTGTGCAAAGGAGCTCTCATGTGGCCAGGAAATTCCATAATGCCGAGGCACCAAAAAATCACTGGGTTGTGACAGTACATCTTATTTTGAAATAATGTTTATGATTGATTGCCTAAAGAACACTGTCATCTAAACCAAAAATACTGTCCTGTGTTTCAAACTATTGTACCAAGCCAAAACATGCACCATGTTGATTTTTATTGTTCATGAATTTATTTACAATTTTTAGCAAGTGCATGTTTGTAATTATTAGCTAAACCAAAAATGTCTGGTATGAAGTAGTTATATGGTCCATTCCTAACCTTATGACCTTAAAAATTCATATCACCTGTTTGTGCCTCAGGTTATTTGTCTGTACACTGGGGACAAGAACATGCTTGTGCCTTTGTGAAGCACTTAAAGTTCTTCCAATAAAAGAAAAGGAAAGAAAAAATTACTCTATTAAACCTAATGGCAGATTTCTTTAATGTCATGTGTTTTGACCTGTTTTGAAGTGACTGGCTATTTTGGTTACTTCAAGTTTTGGGTTTTCAATCTCCCTATCCAAGAGGCAGATGACAAACAAAACAGGTCTCTTGAAAGCATCTAAAATTGAACGTGAAAGAACTAAGTTGCCCCAAATCTGTAACCAGTCTCAGAATCAGGGCCAGAGTGATATATTTATTGCCTGGGCTTTCATTCTGCCTTGTGAGCAGCAGGAGGAGTCAATGGAAGGCAACAGTTAAATGTCTATTTAAACATATTTAAATATCATTTGAGTTCTCTTTTTCAAGAGAGAACTTTAGATGAAAAGACCTCAGGGCTCCTTCTGTTCTCTTGGGTTCCCTTTGTTGCTTGCTTTGAAGATTATTATTAGCATTTCAGGAGTGTCTGGAGGCCCCAGTGAGATCAGGACCTCATTGTGCTAAACACTGAGAAAGTTCCTACCTGCAAGAGCTTACAGTACAAATATCCAAGACAGACAAAGCATGGGCGGGAAAACAGAAGCACAGAGAAGTGAAATGGATTATTCATGGTCACAGTGAATGGTGTCAGAGCTGAAAAAGGATCCCAAGTATATTAAGCTTCAATCCTCATCCATTAGATGCCGTCTCCCGATTTGAAGCCAAAACCCATCTTGGCTATTGTGTCTATTTGTGACACTTGCAAGCGTGGACTCCAACAGGCCCGGAGAATGAAAAATAATTTTAATAAACACTTAACAGATGCACTTCAGGTCTTTCTAAAAGAGTTTAAAAGCCAAGATGATAAATCTAGAAGAGGTAAAAAAAGAAAAGAAAAGAGGGAGCTAGCTTGAAGCAAGATTCGGGAGATAGAATGATAAACTCAGAGGTAGGCTGTTAAACTCATTTAGTAGCTAAAAAAAGACAAATCTGAGGATACCAAACTCGCTGTTATCAAAGTGAGCTGTGCTTCAGGCAAAATTTCCTTGGCATGTTATTGACCTTTAAAATTACATTCTCCACCCAAATATTGCTCCATGCTGCTATCTTTCATTGTACTTGGCTTTCTTGCAGCAGTTGTTTATCAGGCTGCTCTTCTGTGTTTACCTTAAGCCTTTCCAAACAAATTACGTAAGAAGATGAACAAAACCCACATAAATGGCATGGAGAAAATTAGGAGACAAAGAAATGGGACCAGCAGAGAGGGAAGAAAAGGGGGAAAAGAGGCAAGACTGAAACATGGGAAAAGAATAGAAGAAATTAGATAGGAGGATTCTTTTGCCCCTCACAGCAGCATCAATCATGGTTGACCCCACTGGCATGACTGCTGTACAACCAGTGCAAACCCAGAACACAGGAAAGAGAGTCCAAAAGCAATGTTCTGCTGGACAGTCGTACTATAAATGACTGTTTTCAAGGGGTAATGGCCTGAAGTAGTCATGGGCCATATATCACACAAGCACTATACTCTGTTGTGTCATTTAAATAAATTAATCCCTTCAACCAGAGAAGAACCTTGGCTCAGCAAAGGTCGCAGCTTCTAGCAAGACTTGATTCCCCTTCACCCTTGTTCTTCTTAGTTTAATGAGGTCACAAGTTTCTCCAGTTCCCTCTCCCTTCCTGGAAGACAGCACCAGGGTCACTTGGGCTGCCAAAAAGATAACAAGCAAGGAGTTTCTAGGTCCTTGAAGACCACACCTGGAAGGTAAGTCAAGTGACACATCTTCCAGGGAAAAAGGGGAGGTTTGAGGACAGTTTCACCAATAAGGATGTGATTTACAGTGGAGAATAAGTTGAATATGAGCCAGCAGTGTGCTCTTGTTGCCAAGAAGGCTAACGGCATCCTGGGCTGCATTGGTAGGTGTGTTGCGAGCAGGTCAAGAGAAGTGATTCTTCCCCTCTCTTCAGCACTGGTAAGGCCACATCTGGAGTCCTGTGTCCAGTTTTGGGCCCCCCACTATAGAAAGGATGTGGACAAATTGAAGAGTCCAGTGGAGGGCAACAAAAATGATTGCGGGGCTGGAGGACATGACTTGTGAGGAAAGACTGAGGGAACTGGGTTTGTTTAGTTAAGAGAAGAGAAGACTGCTGGGGGATTTAATAGCAGCCTTCAACTACCTGAAGAGGGGTTCAAAAGGATGAAGCTGGACTGTTCTGTGGTGGCAGATGACAGAACAAGGAGCAATGGGCTCAAGTTACAGCAAGGGAAGTCCAGGTTAGAAACTAGGAGGAATTTTCTCACCAGGAGGGAGGTAAAATACTGGAACAGGTTACACAGAGAGGTGGTGGAAGCTCCGTCCTTGGAGTTTTTCAAGACCCAGATAGACAAAGCTTTGGCTGGGATGACTTAGTTGGGACTGATCCTGCTTTGAGCAGGGGGTTGGTCTAGATGTGACCTCCTGAGGTCCCTTCCAACCCTCATTTCCTATGATTCTGTAACTGATATACGCTCCAAAATAGTGAAATAGGATACATGTGAAATGACTGGGTAGTAGCTGGTGATTTGTTTTCTTATGTGCTGATAAGAATCTGATTCGGATCTATAGTTATTCGATGTATAACACAGGAATAAAAGATGCAACTGTTCTATCATGTTTAGTACATATAACCCCTGTACACTTGCCTTCCGATAGCAGGTCTAATCAGCCAGCTGACAATGATTAAATACTCTTACTATACTAATTGTGTCATTTCCTTATGCTTAATACATACAATATACAGTAAATGAGGGATGAAGTCAAACTGTGGGGGGCTGGGTTCTGGCCAACCCTGCTACTCGTAACCATTGACCATTGGATATTGTCCTACCCTATCTACTTCCCGGGGTTTGCCTTTATTGTTGATATAAATACAATAAGGCTAAAGGTTTGGCAGATTCAGGATTTGATTTTTGGGAAATCGCTGCCTCTTCTGCATGTTTCAGGACAAGCCATATCCTCTCCTCTTCTCCTGGACCCAAGTTCAAAGGACTCTCCTTCTCTGCCATCAAAGGAGGCAGAAAAAAACAATCCTACATGTCTAGCTTAAGCATCAAATTTCTGAGCCAGTCAGGGGGAAAAAAGCCACAGGTTGTATAAGCACATTGTCCTTGAAGGTTCCTTGGGTTGATATGGCAACTTGATGATTTGTCAAGTCTGATTATGCTGTCATGTTACACAGGGATGACACGTAAAACCTGCACTTTCAATAGGCACGAGTCCGCTAAGGGAGAAACATTGGACATTCAATATAGAACCTTTTTTTTTGTTGTAGTTATTCATTTTATGTGAATTTTAGTATTTATGAAGGATGCTACACTGACAGCACGGCACTAGAGAATAAATTCATCTTCTCATCCAGAGAACAGGAGGAGCAAAGGCAAACGAAGGACAACATGCATATGACAAACGCGGTGTCTCTGATCTGGAGGTATCATTTTTGGGGTGAAGTGATCCATGACCCATTTATAGCTTGGCCTTTCTTCTGGGACTGCCAATTTGATGCTAACTGGAAGGGTAATCTGTGGAAAACAGGCTGGTGTAGTGGTTAGGATACTTAGCTTGGGACTAAGGTGACTGATGCTCCATTCTTTACTTTACTACATACTTCCTGGGTGACTTTGGAGAAGTCATTTAAGACTAGATCCCAAAGGGATTCAGTCAAAAAATGGGTGCTGCAGCCTCAAAACCAGCATTCTGTTGCTACCTAACTCTCAAATGTGCCTAAATCCCCTAGATTTCCACTAGCATTTGTACAGTTCCCTATAAGTCTTAATTTATAATTCTGGACATGCATGCAACCACCCAAATCCTGACAGCACTGAACTACCTCAAACTTAAGCCCTAGATAAAGCTATGAATTCCCCAAAGTGCATGAACATCTCTGAATTAGGCTCTGCAACACTGAGCATCCATTCACCTTGTGGATCTAGACCACTGGTTCTCAACCTTTTTTGACCCATTTGTAAAAATGGATGGCCAGTCCCAACTCAGTGCCCCTCACTCCTGGCCCACTGCCCCCTGCCCCAACCCTTCCCCCTCCATGTGTGGGGCATGGGGGGGTGCCCAAACAGCCCCTTGCAGGTTGGAATTCTGCCAGTGTGCAAGCAAAAACTGAGTTTCCCACATTTTTCTCCTGTAAGGAAGAATCCATTTTTAAAGTTTGTTCACAACCCTTTCATGTTTTCTTGTGACCCACTTTTGGGTCGCGAGCCACAGGTTGAGAAGTACTTATCTGGACTTTAGTTTCTCTGTGCCTGACTCCTCTTTCTGTAAGACAAGGTTAAATTGTACTTCCTGGCCTCACCAAAGTGTTGCAAAAAAATTGCACTAAGGATCACCAATGTGTTGCAAAAAAAATTGCACTAAGGATTACGAGGTGCTTGAAGACCATGGCAATATTGATAGATTACGATGGAAGAGCTACACCAAGACTAGTAAACTCATTGTCAAGTAGGCCAGCGAATACTTAGTTTTCAGAGGCTAACAACTTTCAACCAATGCCAGCAGGGACCAAGTTTTTAAGAGGCAGGCTTCTGCATCTGAGTGAAAACTTGCTGAACTCAATTCCATTCAGCGCTCTGCTTGCTGTATTCTCAGATAATTTCATTTTTCCTGACAGCTCTCATCATAATGCACATTCACAAGGGAGACAACTAAGACTGCACAAGCTACTTTAACAGTGGCATTTCTTAACTGGCCAGGAATTCTGGGATTGTGGGTCACATCGGTATTATGGGGAAACTTGCAAATAGGGTTGATTTGCATATAAATAGAGAGATATGTTGAAGGGTCTCATCCAAAGGCCCATGAATTAAACGGGAGCCTTTATATTGACTTCAATGGGCTCTGGGTTTGGTCCACAGCCATCAGGGATATCGCAGTGTATTATTCTTTCAACAAATAATCCCACACAGAAATGATCTAGCACATACTGCATTGCGTCAGTAGGATGAAATTAGCCACTTGATCTATTTAGCCTTCCAGTTAATTTATTCTGTACTAAACTTGAAACTTTCTCCTCCTCTCCGGATGACTAACATCTTAAACAAAATTTCCATATTATTAAAAGTGTGTGTGGGGGGCTCTGAAGTTGACAAATTCTGATTATCATCATAAACCATTATGGTAGAAAAGTATACTGTAAGGGATTTGACCCATACAGCAGGGACATCATCCTCTGTGTATCTGTGTTTTAGGACTGGAAGAATTGAATTTTTTCCAAGGTGTCATTAATCATGTCAGACTGTCAGTTAAATTTAATGTTATGTGCCAGTCTGAAGAAATTCATTTTGTGGATATTATCATTAGGCAGAATGGTTAGTGGTTTAATACCACCCTGTAGAGGAAGCCCATAGAGCAAAACATGCAACTGGGTAATAGCTATTGCTTTCCTATTTTGAAGCTGGGATTACTCAGCAGCCAATTCTGCTGCTTTGAGCGCATTCTCTCTTTGGCACTAAATGGGATCTGTGTGAGGGAAATATAAACTCAAGAAAAGGGTTTTGGAATAAGCCTTCAACCTGACTTGCATGAGACACAGGGTTTTATTCAACATAAGCCTAGAATAAAGTAGCAAGCTGACAATGCACAACTGTGCACCTGTAGGCACCCTGCTAGCTTGATGTCTGCCCTGGATGGGTTTTGGACAGTTTTGTAGGCCAGATTCATGGCAGCTGCTCTGTTTTAAACCAAGAAAGACTGGAGCCTCGCTGGGTGCGGGATCATTTCCAGAGGAGTCTCTCTGTCTCTTTGTTTTCTCTCTTGTAGCTCAATTTTCATTTACACAAAGACCACTTTCTCACTGCCCTGGCAATATCAAAGAATCCATGGGTGCCTACAGTTGCTGTAAATAAGTCTAATGCCCTTAAAGCCAGATCCAAATCCCAGTGAAATCAGCAGGAGTATTTCCATGACGTTCAATGGGATTGGGCTCTTACCAAGATGCATGTTTGGAAGTAGACTGAGAATCCAGGCCTCATTTTCAGGCACGATTTGAGCTTCCCCATGGAAGAATGTGTTTCAAAACAAAAGCGTTTCCATTTTTTCCTTCAAGCAAAAAATGTCATGCAGGGGCTATCCCTTGTTGTTCTGCAAGAACCTCAACCTGATGGAAATATGGCACAATTAGTATACCAACAATTCCCTCTTAAAGAGGCAAAGTAACAATTTAGCTATTGCTTACATCATGCGCTCAAAATCATATCATGTCCTCCACTCTCTCAATGATGTCATTTTCCACAACCAACGCATCTTCACATATTTGTGCCCCCTTTTAGGCTCCCATTTGCTTGTAACCCCTTCCTCCAACATCGCCTCCCTCACCATGACACATAAGCCTCTCCTGCAAACTCACTCCTGCTGTCTCACTTACCAGGAGTGAGAGCGAGAGAAAAGAAAATAGCATGGTGAAGCACATGTCTATGTATGCAAAATGTTTGTTCATAACTTAATGAGGAACGATCATAATTGCCAATATTGTCCAGATTGTTCCGGCCTTGTTTGTTGCTAATGTTTGACAGGAAGTGGCATTCTGTAAGGCTAAGTAAAAAAAGAAAATCATCCTCTCATCCATCAAACAGAGTTAAAAGTGCTGGATGAAGACTCAAGAAGCCTCTGTTGCAGTCCCCAACCTTCTTCTGTGACCTTAAACAATTCTATGAGGCTAAGGGACCGGGTATCTAAACTTTTATTGGCATGGACTCTTTGAAAATTCATAGATTCATAGATGCTAGGGTCAGAAGGGACCTCAATTCCAGCCATAATCTCTTTACGACTCAGTTCCAGATCTTTGGCCTATGAGTTTTATCCTTTTTTTACTCCTTTTTCTGTCTACTGATGCAATGCACACTATTTTAACAGGAGGAATTGAGAGGGTCTTTCAGTTCCCTTCCCACAATCGTCAGTAGTTTGCTGGTTAAAGCACTTTGAACCCAAGTCTTTGGTATCTTGGGTGAACTACTAGATACATGAGGAGGGCGGTACCTCCTGTTGCTGCATTTGTATGTGGAGCATACCTACTGGATCAAGCCCTTTGGGTGCCAGGCAAAGGAATGCCTGGCTTGGGGATGCTGATGGGATGCAAGTGCGAGATAGGTGCTAGGCTCTTCAGCACTGTTGAGAGTGAGACACTTCTGTGTGTGCCCACAAACAGATGATCAGGCATCGAGGGCAAGAGCTCTCAACCAGTTGGCTGCAGAGATGGGATTCATGGGCAGATTTAGTGGGAGGAAGATGTGAATCAATTTGGACCTCCAACATTCCTGGGGTGCCACACACGCTACTGCTTGAATGGAAAGCAGGACAGGCCATATTCATGCAGTCCTGTGGGTGGCTAATTAGCACTGCTGAAGGTGTGATGCCACATGAACATGGGTACACTTCTTCCTTTCTGGAACTAGGACCACATGGCAAGAGGGCCCTGAGCAAGGCAATCTGTGGGGAGGTTTGCAGTACAGAGGCTGGAATGGGGTAGGGATCTTGCTGGCTGAGAACCATTGACCTTCATTATCCAACTTTGCAGGAGGTACCAACTTTTACAGCTGCAGGATTAGATAGCAGCTTAGCTGGAGTTTTGTGGATTGCAATCTTGGATGCAGATACTTAAGATGGGAGTAAGGTGGGACTTTTATCTTAAAAATCATGCAGCCCATGACTAAACTGACAGCCGTCATTTCCCTTGCACAAGGCTGTACTAGGCTACTTTTTATTAATCAGATGTCTTCAGAAAGGTGCTATGCAAATCAGGTATCTTTATATTTAATTTCTGTTGGCCCTTCATAGCACAAATGCTAGTTCTCAAAAAAAAAAAAAAAAAAGGAAAGAGGCCAAAGTTTCAAACTTTTTCTGTTTTGTCTGTGACTTTAAAAAAGAGGTGGGGGTGGGGTTGTGGGTAGAGCTTCTCTTTGAAGTGGGAATAAAAAAAACCCCAACAACCTGCAATTGGTTGAATGACATTGCCTCAAACATTCAGGAAAGGGAATACCATTTGTCTGATATCAAGGGTGGAAATTTCCACTCTGAGTGAAAAGCCTTCACAGAGAATTGAGAGAGGCTAAAGACAGAGGTGTCCAACAGAAACAGCTTTTCAAGAGTATGCAGTTCTCATTACCACCCTCTGGGCCTTTGTTCCTCCTCAGCAGGTGGTGCACTTACAGCATTTAGCCATTTCCTCCCACTTCCAGTTAATGGACTCCATTCCCATTCCAAAGCCAATTGGAGTCCTGAAAAGACTGTCCTTGAATTCAGGGGGCTTTGACTTGGGCCTCTTTGCCCTTTAGCTGGAGTGGGAGTGGCTCATGTTTTGTGCTCCCATGGATGAGCTGTCCAGTGGTTGTATTAAACGTAGCTTTCGTTCCTGGTGAGGGGTATAATAGACTAAAGATTTTATTTGTGCACATTAGTGAAAGAGAGGCAGGGATGCTGCTTCCCCTAGCAATATATATTAGCCCTTGAAATTGCTGCTAAACTCTCATGAAGGCTGACTTTAAGACAAAGTAAAAATTAGTAGGCAAGAGCTTGTGTGTGGAAGCTGAGCAGCACTTCAAGCATATGCTGAAACAGCTATGTTTGTGAACATGAGGCAGAGGCAGAGAATGAATGCAAGCACCCAGCCCACAGGAGGGTTTAGTCACCTGGCTACCATTGCATAGCCCATGGTCCTGAGAGGTGTGTATGTTCTGTGTTCAGGGCACAGGATAGAGGCAGGCCAAATGGGCTGTGCAGAAATTCATCATGCTGATCCAGTAGCCAACTCAAGTCCACACACTGAGTGGAAATGCAGAGGACAGGGACACATCTTAATTCCCACCCTTCTGCAGGGGGTTAGATGCTTGACTCCAGGCTGGCATCCCCAGAAACTCACAGCTCCGAACCCTCCTCAGGTGGTGTTGTCACTGCCTGTTGTACTGCAGCTCAGGCACAGGTGAATGCCTCCAACATGAGACAGACTGTGGTTCAATGTCCTGCTCTGCCTGGGTAGATTCAAGCCCACATCTTATTCCTGAACCACATGGATGAGGTATGTTGGCGTAGGGGCCTCCCCCTCCTGTTCAAAACACTTAACTTTGCATTCATTGGCCTGCCTGGTGTGCAGGCTTGGGGTCCCTGCACTCACCTAGGAGGGGGAATGTTGGATTCCAGCCCTGGCTTCAGGGATCATTCATGGATTTTAAATGGAACAATTACTGGGAGAAACAATCCTGGAAACAAGGACTAGAACCTGGGACTCTGTATGCCCTCCAAGAGACCTAAATCCTAGCCTAGACCACTATATTTGTTCTCACTTCCAGTGAATATTTAGTTCTTCTCTACAAAGCAAAACAGTGTCAGCAAGCAGCTTAGCCACAAACTTGCCCACATAGCCTATAGCATGTTGGGTAAAAGCATAGAATAAAAGGCAGAGGGAAATCTCCTAGTCCCGTTTTAAGAGGAAAGCCACCACCATTTTGGGGGGGGAGGGAGGGTGCAGGGAGAAGCTTGATCCATTTGATGATGTCTGAAAAGACCTAACAGATGGAGTCTATCCCTTGAGACAGGCACTAAGCACTAGGCCTGTGTGGATAGGGAAGTATTCGATTTGGATTCGGCCGATTCAGAGGACAGTGATTTGATTCAGTGATTCAAATCACTGTCCTCATTCGATTCAGGTGAATCAGAATTGGATATTCGGTGCTGATTCAGAGATACGGATTGGCCGGGGAGAGACAGGCACAGCTGAGCAGCTGCAGGTTCTCCCGCAACTTCTCCAGCTGTGCCTGTATCTTCCTGGGTGGGGGAAGCCACAGGAGAAGCCCTCATGGCTGCCCTACCCCAGCCTCCTGGCACTTAAATAAAAAAAAAAAGCCCCACACTCACGAGCTGCACCAGCAGAGATCAGGGCCTCTGAGGGCTTGTGGCAGAGTCCTCCCTCCTCCCATGCACCATGGGGCAGTGGGGATTGCCCCCCCCCCCACTTGGCACCTGCACAACAGCTGCCCCTTGGCATGGGTGCAGCATGGCTCAGCAGAGTGCTGTGCACTGTCTGGGAGCTGGGGCAGCTCCAGCAGTCAGCTGGAGCCCAGCACCACTCAATCCCAGTGGTCTGAGCTCCCAGACAGCACTCAGCTCCCTGCCAAGCCACACTGCACCCACACCATGGGGTAGCTGCCATGCAGGTGCCAGGCGGGGAGGGGGGGAGATCCCTGCTGCCCCGCACTGCCCTGTATTGCACAAGGCAGGGGGGGGCAGGGGGGCGCTTTGCCACAAGCCTTCAGAGGCCCTGGTCCCCACTGCCACAGCTGGTGAGTGCAGGGCAATTTTTTTTTTAAGTGCCAGGAGGCTGGGGCTGAGCAAGGGATGGGGCCAGGCAGGGCAGCCATGGGGGTTTCTCTTATGGCTCCCTCTGCCTGGGGAGAGGCAGGCACAGCCAGAGAAGCCATGGGAGAAACTGCAGCCATCCAGCTCTGCCTGCCTCTTCCCAGGCAATCAAATCTCTGAATTTCTCTGAATCTTTTCCAAACTTATTTGGAGGCTTTGGATTTGATTTGGACCATTTAATGGGTCCCCCAATTCAATTAGGATTCAGAGATCTGTCCACTGAATCAGGCCAAATCTTCTCCAAATCAAATAAGTGACCAAAACTTCAGACAGCCCTACTAAGCAGCTCAGTCCTCTCAAGACTCAGGCCTGTCTGGACAGGCCCAAAAGCAGAATTTATGGCACCAGGCATTGCTATGATCAAGAAAGTGAGTCACCAACAGACTTTAGGCACCTCCTAAGCTCCTTCCGGAGTAGGCCTTGGGGTCTGAGATCAGCACATTTGAACTTTTGCAGCCAAAAGTCCAATTTATGAGTCTATATTCTTCTGTAGACCTCCCCAAAATTCTTGCTTATACAGAATCCTGAAGAGAACTGGAGAAAAACAAACCTTGAAGCTATACCAACTTAAGTATTGTGGGCTGGGCCTTTTTATTTCCATGGTATTTGCCTTCCCCTTGGTTTTTTGGTCCTCTGCTTCTGAGAACTGTTCCAGTTCAAGATAGCAGTCATTACTAGGGTCATACTTCAATTGTGGTTTCACAATTTTTGCAGAAACAGCAAAAAAAGCAATCTCCATGAAAAATGGCATTGGCCACAATTTACCAGGAAATTAAACAATGCCGCCCCTCCCCCCGCCATAATAAAAAGAAAATGCTGGCTCTCTAGTGGAAGTGAGTGGTCCTGCCACTCCAGGCCAGCCTTGCAGCCCACCTGGGATGGGAAGGCACCGGTTGGTGCCTCCTGGGTCTGCCCCCCCCCCCCGCATTTAGCTCAGCAAATGGTGCCTCCTGGGTCTAGGGTGGCATCCCAGGTCCCCCCGTGGCCAATAACTGGTCTATCATCCTATGAGATGCTCCATCTGCCCCACTGTCTCAGTGTCCATGAGCTGCACCTGGTACCTCGAGGTACATAGAAAAAACATATAAAGCTGTGTTTATGGTCAAATCACCGATTCTCCAAATTAGAATTGAATCTTCAGATTCGGCTGAATTGAATCAGGACAGTGATCCAAATGAGCGAATAAAATCACTGTCCTCTGAATTGGGCTGAATCGAAATCCAAATTGAACACTGCCTGCTTTGCACATCCCTATTAGGTAGGTCACTAGTCATTACAGAATGAATTATATATCAGTGTTTTTTCATGGTCATAGATTCATAGATTCATAGATGTTAGGGTCGGAAGGGACCTCAATAGATCATCGAGTCCGACTCCCTGCATAGGCAGGAAAGA
>NW_005841890.1:3999754-4003580 GCF_000455745.1 Alligator sinensis
CCACTCGAACTGTGAAGGAGTTCTTCCTAATGTCCAATCTAAATCTGCTCTCTGCTAGCTTGTGGCCATTATTTCTTGTAACCCCTGGGGGCGCCTTGGTGAATAAACCCTCACCAATTCCCTTCTGTGCCCCCGTGATGAACTTATAGGCAGCCACAAGGTCACCTCTCAACCTTCTCTTGCGGAGGCTGAAAAGGTCCAGGTTCTCTAGTCTCTCCTCGTAGGGCTTGGCCTGCAAGCCCTTAACCATACGAGTGGCCCTTCTCTGGACTCTCTCCAGGTTATCCGCATCCCCCTTGAAGTGCGGCGCCCAGAATTGCACGCAGTACTCCAACTGCGGTCTGACCAGTGCCCAATAGAGGGGAAGAATCACCTCCTTGGATCTATTCATCATGCATCTGCTGATGCACGATAAAGTGCCATTGGCTTTTCTGATGGCTTCGTCACACTGCCGACTCATGTTCATCTTGGAGTCCACTAGGACTCCAAGATCCCTTTCCACTTCCGTGCCACCCAGCAGGTCATATTATTTGTTCTTCTATTCTTTGCTACTTCCATTAATAGAAAATAAATTTATTCAAGTTGAATAAATATGTTTGCTTTTTGTATGTGGAGGAAGATAGCAAGACTGTTGTTGTATGTGGCATGGGTGGACATGCAGTCCTAATACCTCAAATTAAACTAAGCAGAGCCAGATGTTGTTAACACCTGAACAGCAGTCTTTTGAACAACACTAGCCAGGCAATGAAGAGAAAGTGGTGATTTAGAAGGTGGCAGTCGTAGAACCAGAATCATCAGAAAATCACTAATCACATTTGGTGATGAGAGCCATGTTCAATCATTCAGATTCATAAGTGGTCAGGAAATCACTTCATTAGTGCACATTCAACAGCATTTTCCCTATGAAAAGGAAAGGTTAGTTATCAACTCCAGAGACTAGAAGTTGCTGTGGCGGAGATGAAAAGAAAGAAAGAAAGAAAGAAAGGAAGAAAGAGTCTCCCCTGCCCTGATCTATCTCAATTAAGCAAATCCTGATAAAAACTCATCCAACTATGTTGGTTCTGCATGCACGAGTATCTTCAAATACTGGGGAAATCCTCTTCGAAACACCTTGCATAAGCAGAAGAGCTGGGTGCTGGGGCAATATGGAGGGCATGATGGAAAGAGGACTCGTGTCAGGAAGCTGTCTGCTCCCTTGCCAATGGTGAAGATTATTGATTCAAACTGGCAAGCCGCCCCCCGTACCTACCCAGCCCCCATATTACCCAATTCACACTGCTCCCATTGCCAAGGCAACTTCTGAAGCTCTGGAAGCAGGATCAGAATTCACTTCACCTCCACTAGCCACATGCATCTCTGCTCATTCCCTTCAAAATTAACTGATCCTGGGTCTAAAAGCTGGAGACTTGATGAAGGGGAAAACAGCCTGAGGGGACTGCTATGACACTGTGCCTGCAAACACACACAGACCACCCTCCCGCGCCAAGTTCCTTCGCACGGCATTTCAGCAGTAAACTGCAGCACAGTGCTTCTCAACTCCCATGCCAGGTTGAATAGATTACTGTGACCTTAAGGGGCTTAATGTCACACCATATGCATTAAAACTGCCTGCAGTGCCTGTGCCCCATATGCAATTTTCAATGTACTCAGTACTTTTCCTCAGCCATTTCTGCCTGCAATGTTTGACAGATTTCTTCCTAATAGAGCCAAAGAGCCATGTCTTCAATTGCTTCCACAACCTCCTTTCCAGATCATTATGTTAAAAGTTCTCTCTGGTGACACTTAAAGGGAAGCTGTTAGAACTAAACATTGAACTTACTGTACCTTGACCATTATCCCATCCTGCAGTTTTTTACTTGAAAAAGAAAAAAAAAAAAGAAAAAGAACAACCCCCAAGCTTCACTATTGTGCAGATAAATATATATATATATATATATATATATATATATTGTAAACATTCAAATAGAAGGAATCGGTATGAAGGTTGAGGTCTGTGGACACCATTGCCTATTATGTGCCAGATAATATGACATGCAGTAACTGGGACTTTGGGTATAGCCCAGAGGAACCTTGAACCTGTGCCAATGCAAGAATTACCCTAGGGACACTGTAATGCAGGGACATTGTTCCAAGATACCATTTTATCTTGCGCTCTCCTTGGTCCAAGAGGGCAGTAAACTACCAGCTGGCCTATAGTGCTTACAAACAAGGGTTTTGTGAATCTAAAGGAATCATGAGATTGACCCCCAAAAGCACGAGTTTTGGGGGGATATTTTAAAAATAATTAGTAAAATGGGGTTCTGGTCTGATTTTTTTTTAATATAACCTGCAAATCTTTAGTGAGTACATGGCCATGAGAAAATCGCCCACTCACTCTCCCAAGCTCATTGGAAGAGCTCTCCAATGTCTTAGTCAATGGCTTACCGCCTCATTCTGCCCTTTCAAACCTCCAGTGTCCCCCAGCCCCTGGATCTTTTTTCACTTCTATCAGTTTTCCCCATTTCTCAGGACCAACACCCAGTGGCTTCCCACCTAGTTTATCCATTCATCACCACCCCGGCACCCCATGCCTCCTCCCCAAGACGCTTCCTGCCTCACCTCTGTTCCTCTTAGGTTCTTCCTGATCCTCATGAAGATAGTGTGGAGGAATTATCCCATTTCTCAACAGAGGGAGGAGGGGGCAGCAGACTGTTGGGTTCTTGATGCTCTCTGCTCCCTACTTCAAGGATGGTACTGGGTTGTGGGAAGATGAAGAGCTCCACCTACTTCCTGAACAGTCTCTGATTGGCTGTTTTACTCAAGGAGTCAGTTAGGTGGGAACGGAAGCCAATCAGAGGGAGTTTTTGGTCCCCCACACTAAATGTGCTAAAATTGTCTAGAAAGCTGGAAATTCTTCCCTGTTATTTTGGCCAGCAACAGGGAAAACACAGCTAAGGCTCCTTCTACTTCATGCCTACTCCCACCTGCCTGCTTGATCGCAGAAGAAGCATGCATATGGCTTCACTTTTCCCTCCACGCCCAGAACTTTGCAGCCAACATACTTGTGTAAGAGACAGCTGCAGAAATAGTTCAAGCAGGGATTGCTGCATTGCCAAGGAAAGGGTAAAATGAGCCCACTCCTTCCAGTAACCTTCCTGTCTCAGCTCTGAACTGTGCAGGGGAGACCCATCCTCTAGGACAGGGCCCGGTGACCTTTTTCCAAGCCACTGGTTGGAACAACCTGGGACAGAGGCAGCTTTCTGCCAATGAGGATCTACATTGGGGCCAGGCAGCTAGAAGCTGCTTTCAATTCTTCCCACTCTCAATCTCCTAACCCAACCTGGCCCTGGAATAGCTTTTTCCTGGCTGGAAACTATATTCACACCCCAGCCTTGGGGAGGGAACGGATGATGGAGAGGTGGAAAGAAGTGGCAGCAGCACAGGTACAGCTCCCAGCTCCCCAGCCCTGGTGCAGCTCCTTGATGCTCATCCGCACCATGGCCACCAGCACAGGCAAAGCTCTGTTGTTCCATGAGCTGTACATTGCCGACCCCTGGTCTCGGGCTTGTGAGGAAAGAGATCATAGAAGAGCCAGGCTACAGATCAGGGGCCAGGAAGCAGATATAGCAGGGATTGACCCGTGCTGATGATGTCAAAATGTCTTCTGCCATTTTCATATTAACTATTCCATCCCCTGTGCTGACTCAATCCCTCATTTTCACCTGTCCTGTTAAATCCCTTTTAAAAAAATCCAACTGAAAGAATTTAAATTTCTAAAAAAAAAAAGAAGTTTTTATGGGCCTGACTAGGCCCTTGTTGGCATAAGATTGTTCACCCTGCCTGTAGA
>NW_005841890.1:4003590-4007710 GCF_000455745.1 Alligator sinensis
AAGCCCCCCATGGGCCTCATAGTAAGAGCTGGTGCTCTACCCTCTTCTTCTCCTGCACTCATCTGTAATAATTTAGTTCATGGAAACTAAAATGTCTTCTTCAACCTAATAAGTCATTCTCATGCTCTGTGTAGAAAGTGCAACCTTTTTTCAAATCTTAGACTGGGAGGCATGCAATTCAGCTGAGAAATCTCAAATTTTCAGGGGGATCTAGTATTCAGGCAAGAAATTTTGATTTCTACCTACCCATTCTTGTTGCATTTGAGGTTGCACCTTCTTAGAGAATCCAGAAATTCAGGTACGAAAAAAGGGAATAGAAAGGCAGGCCAGTCCCACATTAGGCCTTGTTAAATATTACTGATTAAAGTACCAGTTTAGAAATGGTTTGAGGGTAAGGAAGATGACTACATGGAAGTTGAAGGGGAGTCAATTCTTCATGTTGGGGCATGGCCTAGCCAAAGCTTATGACTTGATTTGCAAGCACCCGACTGCAAATAGCCACCAGGAAGAAACTCAAGAAAAAAAGTCCCAGAGCCAGAGCTCACACTTTCTGTTTTGACAGGACGTGGGATCACAGATACCAGAATAGGAATACTTTCAGTGAGTCACATACACCTTCTGCCTCTTACTACAGGATTTGTCCAATGCAGGACCTCACATTGTTGTCCTGGTTAAGAACAGGAAAATCTCCTTTTAAACAATTTGTGAGTTCGCCACAGTTACGTTGGACCCCAGCTCTGACTAGATGATTTCTTTATATTATTGTTGTTTTGTGAGAACAGCAAGTTGCACAAAACTATTGTAGCCATGCAGCTTTAAATGTTTCAAGTAACGTGGTTCCCATTAGTTTCCTCAAGTGAATACACTGAAGTCTAGCAGATCTTATCAAGTTGGAAATGTTTTTCCAATGCACGCTCTACATTTTCTGTTCCTCTGCCTTATTTTAGGGTTTTTTCCAACCTTGCTCCTTTACACAATGAAGATGACTATTCCATTCTAGGCTTTAATGTTTTACCCCATGTGTCTGTAGATGGTCTTATCCCCTCTACAACAATTTTGCTGTTACAAAGTTTGGTTCCACAACTACTGTCCAGTGGCTTTACTAGGTTCCAGTAGTTTTCTGCTTTCCTTCACAACTGTTACTGCCCCATCTCCTCTGCATATACTATTCTGTCTTTCTTTCACTTGGGCCTGAAGTTTTATTTCACCTTTGTTAAAATGGCCTTTGGTTTCTTACTTCTCCTAAGCCTGTCTTCTCTGCAAATTCACATGAAGAAAATCTAATCTGAAGGGGGTGGAATGGGAATCCAAACCATTTGTTTGACGGGATGCCAATTGCTATTTCATCATGACTCACAAGTATGCCTTATAAGGGGATCATTAGCAGAGCTTTGCTGTATTTAAACTGGTAACAAATGACAGTCAATTAAGAATGCCTAAAAAGTCTCTTTTTATTGACTGTTAGCCTGCAGAATTGCACATCTCTCCTTTCTTGGCAGTGAGCCTCTTCAATATGATTAATTACTTTCAAATCTCCATAGGTCCATAACTGTAAAAGACAAGATACCTACTATAAATCTGTAAATAGAGTATTTATTAGTGCAAAAAATGGGAAGAGGGATATTTCAGCTGTCATCTTAGCTAAGAGGAAATCCCATACCGTGTTTAAATTCTGGAGTGTGCTCACTGAAAACCATATCTCTATCAACATCCCTTCAAGCTACTACCAGTCATTTAACAATGATTTCTTCCCTCAGCCATCATGTAGAAAAGTGTGTCAGTGTGTGTGACAGGTGAGGAGGTGCCCAAAAGAAGGGCAAAAAAGATGAGGGAGCTTTGGTGGAAGGTGGAGGACTCACCCAGATATCAGGGGAGATTCAGCTCCAGTTTAGGCATCTTCCAAAGCTTCTGGCTCCTTCTACTGTACCTCTTGACCTTCTTCTTCACAAACACTTCCTACCGTGGTCCCTGCATTCATAATGCTTCACCCTGGTTAAGGGACCCAGAGCCTGCTTTCACAGGGCTGTGGAGCAGGTCACCAGCATCCCTTCTAGTTCTTATCTCAGGCAGATCCCTTCCCTTCAGTTCTCTACCCCAAGGAGTCCCCCAACACCTGGGTTTTATCTTACATAGGAAATTAGCATGAATGCTGTGTGCCCGCAGAAGCTGGCGCTGTGGCACTGGCAGTGGGGGGGGGTGAGCACCGATTGGTGGTTGGTGTCCATCTGCTGATGCTGCTGGCAGCATCAGCGGTGGCCAGAGGCAATTGCAGACCACCCGCAGATGCCACCAGCAGTGTCGGCAGCGAGGGCGGGAGGGGGGTGGTGAGTGGCGACTGCCTGGAGGTGCCACCAGCAGTGTCGGCAGTGCCTTTTTGCAGGGGATGCACTGCCACCACCATGCTCACGTGCACATTCACCCCCTACACGTCACCAGTGGAAGTTAGCTTCCCAATTAACACCTAGCCCTACTGTCCAGGTGACACCAGCAGAGTCTCCCTATGCCTGACGAAGGGTGTTTTTGCCTGAAAGCTTGCAAAGAACTGTTTTCCAACTATTTAGTTGATTTAATAAGAGACATCACATCTGCCCAAAGCCCTTTGCCTGCCTATGTGCTTAGATCAACATGGCCACAACCAACAGCCCTGCATGACCCACACTTCCTGTCAATGGACTTCCTGGGGCATAATGGACTTCACCTCTCAGCGAAAGGTAAAAGTCTTTTCTCCAACAGGTTGGCTGATCTCCTACGTTGGTCTTTAAACTAGTTCAGATGGGGGATGAGGAGACAGAAGAAGGAGAACATCAGGAACCTGCAATCCATGGGACATCCAGCAGTATAGAACAGGTAAGCAATAAGCAGGTAAGCAATAAGGGGCCCATTGGGCATCAGAGCCAGGGGGCAACAAAGACACCAGTCACAGGGCTCAAGTGCCTATACACTAATGCTAGGAGCATGGGGTACAAGCAGGATGAACTAGCACTCCTGCTTGCAGAAAACACCTACAACTTAGTGGGGTTAACAGAAACCTGGTGGGACTCTACCTATGACTGGGCGGTACACATTGAGGGCGATAAACTGTGCAGAAAGGATAGAATAGGGAGGAGGGGAGGAGGGGTTGCGCTCTGTGTCAAGGACCGTTATACATCGACCCTTATCAAAATGGAATTGGAGGAGGAGAAAGTAGAAGAATTGTGGGTTAGGATACATGGAGGTCAAGGAGAAAGGGATTTGGTGGTAAGGGTCTGCTATGGACCCCCACACTAAGGGAAAGAACTAGATTTGAAACTCCTGAGGCAGCTCTTGGAGACCATAAAGACTAGAGAAGCGGTAGTCATGGGGGACCTAAACTACCCTGACATCTGCTGGGAGATGCAGACAGCAAATTCCCAAGTTCACGCAGGTTCCTATCCTGTGTGCAGGACCTCCACCTGATGCAGGAGGTACATGGTCCCACTAGAGGGAATGCCTTACTGGACCTGGTATTGGCAATGGGGGATGACATGGTAGGGGACCTACAGATCAGTGGTCACCTGAGGGACAGTTAACACCAAATAATAGAATTCAACATAAGGCATAGAGTGGGAAAGGTAACTAGTAGGGTGGAAGTGCTAGACTTTAGGAAGGCTGACTTCAGCGAGCTCAGGCGTTTAGTCAATGACGCACTGCAGGGTAAGAGATTTGGCGAGATGAGAGCCCAGGAAGGATGGCTGTGCCTTAAGGAAACGATCATTCGGGCACAGAGGGAGACGATCCCGATGCGGGAGAAAAGGGGGAAAGGGGCCAAGAGGCTTCCTTGGCTTACCAGAGAAATCCAGAACAGCCTAAGGGCAAAAAGGGGGGCATATAAGCAGTGGAAACGGGGAGAGATTACTAAAGAGGAGTACGCCTCCTCAGCTTGTATTTGTAGGGAGGCAGTTAGAAAGGTCAAAGCTACCATGGAGCTGAGGATGGCATCCCAACTTAATGATAACAAAAAATTGTTTTTCAGATATATAGGGAGTAAAAGGAAGGCCCAGGGCGGTATAGGACCCCTGCTAAATGGGCAGAAACAATTGGTGACGGACAGGGGGGACAAGGCTGAACTCCTCAACGAGTTCTTTGCCTCAGTGTTCCTAAG
>NW_005841890.1:4008914-4025024 GCF_000455745.1 Alligator sinensis
CTGGGGGTCTTCAAGAGGAGGTTGGATATGCATCTAGCTGGGGTCATCTAGACCCAGCCCTCTTTCCTGCCTATGCAGGGTGTCAGACTCGATGATCTATTGAGGTCCCTTCTGACCCTAACATCTATGAATCTATGAATAATCCCCACTTGAGCACCTTTATTATTAGAGAGATTAGCTGTCCCCAGGCCCCAGTGCCCTTTCTACAGGAAAGACCCTTCTGTTTGAGCACAATGCTCCAAACTAGCTTGCATTTGGTTTTTGAAAGGTAGTACAGGATATAGTTGCTTGTGAGAGCAGGGGGTTGGAATTAGTGCCCCAGGAGGTCCCTTCCCAGCCTATGGTTTTCCATACCAGCATTAATACACCTACAAGCAGCACATGTAGGGTGCATTCAAGCACATAAGTGTAGCTTGCATCACTTGAAAGTATGACAGAGAACACTCTCGCTGTGGTTCCCGGGGAGCTGGAGAAGGGAATGCACTTCCTGAAGCAATTTCCTTGCTACAGTGCTTAGGCTACACATGGCTGGGCTGGGCTGAGCTCCAACTACCCAGAAGAGCTAACCCTGCCGACTCTTCAGCACAGCAGAGTCAGCAGAGCTCTGCATGTAGAGACTCCCTGTCCAGAACAGGATTGCATGCAGATTTGCCTTGATCCTCATTCATACTGGCCAGCTATAGCCAAGTAGCACAGGGCGGAGAGGAAAGAATAGGCTAGTATAATGATGACCACCACTTTGCCAAGCATGCAGCATGGGCGCCAATTTTTGGCTAGAGTGGCACAGTATAGTCTGGTATGGGGCTCCTAAACCTGCGAAGCAGGCCAGCAATGTAAAGTGACACAATCTGGACCTCCCAGTCTCTCCCCATTTGTTTTTATTTGTCTCTGTACTTCTGATATTCAACACTGCAAAGGTTTTGAGAGAGAATTTCTATTCCTGACTCTATAGAAAATAAAGTTCATCTAGGTCTGGCTGCATTTGTGTTCCTTTACAAAGGATTCCTGTCTGATTCCTGACTTGAAGTCAGTGCTGTGCTGCTCTTGTGCTGGGCTACAACAGTTTGCTATTGCTAATTACAAGATGTCCTTTCTCGCAGCAGGTATTGACCAGATCTGTAGACAATGAAAAACATTGCCCTCTGTATAAGCATTAAGTCATTATGCATTACCTAGGCCAGTGATTTCGCAAAGTATTAAATCCACACTATGTCAAAACAGAGGAAATAGAGTTCTAATCACATTGACGCATGACATACAATTAAGGATGTTTGCAAATTAGCATTTATGAATAAAACTCAAGTTTAAATGGATATTCAGCAGAAGCTAATGAGGTTTAAGGACTCAGGTAAGGTACGTGCATACAATGTAAATCAATTAAGCATGAATAATAGATAAATTGTGTATAACATATTTGTAAATGAAAGTCAGAAAGTGGGGGGAAATACCAATAGGGTGAGTATTCTCACTGCTACTGCTACTGTGCTGTTTGCAAGAGCTGAATGTTGGCAGCAAGATGGGCTGTTGGTTCACCTTGAGGAGCAGCGAATATTGCTTTACTCCAATAAATTACGAACCCAGGAAACAAGTGCCACACAGATTTCTTTCCTCCCTCAGCCCTCCTTGCGTCTCTCAAATGCCTCCCATCATTTACAAATGCAATTTGCTATCAGATTGCTTGGGTAAATCTGGGGATTAGACTACAGCTGACATTTTAACAAGCTGGGAAAGGTTTTTTTTTCCTTTCCTCTTCTCAGTACTGGTGTCCCTCCTATGCCCTTTCTGCTACAGCAATATTTCACATGGACAGGTTAAGTTTTATTACTGCTTCAGGCATCTAAACATGCAGAGATGTTCATAAGTAATGGTAGGAAGCATCCCCAAGTGTTTGTTTTAAGTCACTGCCAGAGGCAATGCTGATGAATATTTGAGATGGGCAAGAAAAGGTGCTTTAATGCTCAGAGAAATGTAAACCATTCAGAAAGTATAGGTGTGCAGTTGACTGTTGCAGTGTCAAAGGTACATGTGTTTTCAACATACTCCCTTAGCTAAGCCATCTCCACATTTCCAGAAAGAAAAGGAGCAGAAGAAACCTTTGCTAGCCTGAAAGGTGTCTGAAGGAGTTTGGTAAGGATAAGAAATCTGCACCAGAAATTATTATTGCAGGAAAAAAAAGCAAATGTCAGCCTTCTATAAAAGGTAGTCAGTGCAACTGATGACACATATAACCTTTGAAGCATCTTCAATGCAGGCAGATGTTGACCCATTGGAGGGAATTCCAAAAAGAAAAATTATTTGAGAGCTGAAAGGATGGACTTGGGAGGAAAAATCAGAAGAACGAATGGGGAGTTAAAGGAAGGGCGTGTTTTTGTTAATATCTGATAAGTAAATGCCCAAAATGGGGTTGTTTAATCTGGATGAAATATTTTGGATGAAAAATGTATTTACCCAAAAATGTAACTTTGGGGCTGACTATTTGTAAGCAGAGAGTAAATCTGGAAACTGGCTTCAGTAAAAAAAAAATAATAAAAAATAATTGTTTTTTTCTGTTAAAAGTCTATTTTCCAAATGAATTATTTTGAGTTTCAGTTCAAAATGATGTTTTGGAGACGAAACTGGTGACAACTTTGTTGTTTTGTTTTTTTTTAAAGAAACAAAATGTTTTGTTTTTGGATGACCTTCCCCCCCCCCCACCCCCCAAGAGATTTAGTCAGAATAAAACTTGTGTTGGGAATTTGTTTTGATGAGAAGAAATCAAACCTTTTCGAATTTTTGGTGACTCAAAATGAGAATGCATTTTTTTCCCCAGAATCAGCAAACAAAACAACTCTACTCATAGGGGCAGGAGTAGAAAAGTGGGTCAAATTAAGACATATAGGTTTCAATATCAGGAGCAGGCAGGCAAGGCAACAATGAAAAACCCAGCAATATCAGGAGCAAATCTTTTCTGATGGTGAAATGTAGGGATTTGATGGTACTTTTGGAAAGGTACTGTGCTCATCTTTCACTGCAGCAGGTTTGTAGGAAACTTTTTGGACATAATTGGGATATTCAAAGCCTCTCTGGGCAAAACTTACTAATATCTCACATGGCAGGGATCGGTCCGGCATTCCAAGGGTGGAACAGACAACCTCATAGATCCTGTAAGAGTTTAGTATCTTCTGTGAAATCCTCCAGATCCTTTCTTAGGAAGAAGTGAATCATTTCTAGAGGTCTCTGTTAGGTGTTAATAGAATCCTCCTGTACCTAGAGTTTAAGGTGAAAGAAAATCTTTACATGATGTATTCTGACCTCATGTCTATCAAAGCTCACAAAAAAAGAAATCATCAAATTGCTCCTCTTTCCAGAGGTATAACAAATAGATGTTGCTCCCTGAGTACTGGTGGTGCCTGGGATGGCAGTGGCCATCTATTTTGAGCCCCTACATTGGCACCTGGGGCTGATGCCATGCTCACCCACCCCTAGTTATACCACGTCCACTTTCTCTCTTCCCCTTGGCATCAAATGCAGGTCTTTATGGTATCAGTAGTGAAGCAGATTTACTTCCAGTCATGGATATAAATGTTGAGTAATGTTGTTCTAATGAAACTACACTGGAAATGACTCCCACAGACAGCTGCTTTTAGAGATCTGTCATTTAACCTGTTTTTAATGCATTTCACTTGCAACCAATTGATATCATTCTATTACTAGTTTTTTAATCAGAATTTTCTAAAAAACAAAAAAAAGTTAATTCAAATGCCTGACTAAAGTCTCTTACATCTAATAGATCCTTTTATTAACCAAACCTGTAAGTGCCTCAGAAATATAGGGCTTATCTCCCAAAACAACATGTTAATTTGCATTTGTAATATTCATGTCCTTTACTGGTTGAATCCCATATCAACTTTTCCTTTATTTTGCCTAGTAGTGATCTCAGCCTGGAAATCAGCCAGGTCTCCCCAACTGCCTTTTATGAAGAAGCACACTGTGGAGAAAACTTACCTGAGTCAGGGGAGAGGCGGCGGGACACCATGCCAGCAGCTGATCACGGTGAAAGTGAAACCAGGGCGGCCAGAGCCACTACAGGCAAAGATCAAAGAAAAAACCCACAGTGGAGCCAGGAGGAGCTGGGAACGGTTCCTGCTTCCACCTGGGTGCACTTTATAAAAGCGTGCCAGGGGGTGATTGGCTGGGCAGATACCCAGCAGCCAGCACCCAGACAAAAGGCCCGGCAGGAAGGAAGCCAGGGGGGCCAAAAGCAGTGTCCCCAATAGGCCAGAGGGGCCAGAGCGCCTGGATGATCCTGGTTAGGAGATGTGGTAGCTCCCTTGGAATGGGAGCATGACAGGAACACTGGGCCAGCAAGGGCCCAAGGAGTTGCTCACAGGGCTGGTGTGGGCTGAGGTTGGCAGCAGTAGCGACTGGGACACCGGTGGATACAATAGGGACAGAACCCTGATGTGGATGACAGGCAGCAAGTACTGAACCCAGGGAGGAAACAACATGTCAAGGGGGGGTGAAGCCCGGGCGGAGTCAGATGCAACATAAGCTGAAAGCAAAGGGGCAACAGGGGACGTGTGGTATGAGTATCACCAGTAGCCAACAACTGCAGCCCCTAAAAAACAGAGTGCCAGGGAGGGTCAGAGCATCGGCCCTGAAGGACAACATTACGGTTGGCATTAGGCAGGGTGTAGGGGAGGTGGAGCCCCGCGAAGAAATAACTGCGAGAACGACCGAGGGAAAGTACCTGGGGATGCAGGAACAGACATCTTCCACCCGATAGGAAACTACTTACTATAAAAGATGTGGCAGGAGATACCCCTGAGGAACTGACCCGAGGGCACTCCCAATAGCCTGGCCGTGCAGCCCAAGAAGCCATGACGAGGTTCGAGAAGAACCCAAACATGCAACGCTCAGGGGAGAGGCATGGAAGGTTACAACTTGGTGCATTGGCCAGGAACAGTGAAACAAGGGTGACACTGGAGGCTGATACAACTATGGAGATGAACCTGAACCCCCAGATTGATTTGCTAGGTCAAACATTGCATGCAGTATCTAAGGTGCTGGGGGTCCCACAGCAACAAGCCATACAGCAACAAGAGTGGATGTGTTGGAATTGGACTGCTTTCTGAATGCATTGTATGACACTTGAGGATGACGTAGAAACTTATATGGAATCATTTGAGAGGATAGTGATTCAGACAGGGCTGGACAGGCTAAAATGGGCTAGCCAGCTCGGGTCACTAGTAGTGGGCAAGGCGCAGGCCGCTTATCAGGCCTTACACAGGAGGAAGCCTATGACTGTGAAAAGGTTAAGGTAGCCATATTGCAGCAGTTAGAGCTCACCCCAGACCACTATCGCAGGTTATTCTGGGCCTGAAAGAGAAAGGAAGACCGCAGACCCAGGAACTTGATGCAGTTATTAAAAGATCTCTTGGATAAATGGGTACCACCAGGGAAGGTCGATCAAATGGCCCTGGCTGACCAGATCCTACTTGAACAATTCATAAAAGATCTGGACAAGGACACTTAGCTGTGGGTGTACCAGCATCTTCCTCAGACAGCTGCTGATGCCTTAAGAATAGTGGAGGCCTTCACTGTCTCAGAGGGGGAACTGCTTAGAGAAAAAAAACTACAGAAGTTCAGGGACTACCCCTAAGAAAGAGGACGAGCCCCAGCGGGGGCCTATGCACCTTGTCAGGCAAGGAATCATATGTTATCAATGTGGCAAGACTGGACACATTTCTTGAGAATGCACGCTAGGGGCCCCAGAAAAATGGAGACCCACTGGAGAAGCTACGGGATCGAAAGAGCAACATGAGACCCACGAACTGATTGATGAAATGGACTGTAGTTTTGGGAGTGGCAAAGAAGTAGAGGGGTGAGACCATCCTACGGTGACAGAGTGGGTGGCGGGTAAACCACTTCAGGTCACACTGAACACCGGTTGCTCCCAGACACTAATACAGGTGGAGGCAATTGCTGAGAGTGTTTTCAAATGGTGTCCCCCGGTTAGAATTCGCTGCATATGTGGCGGGATGGAAAACTATGAAAGGGGCTTCATGGACGTGAGACTTGCCAGTCGCAAGGGCAAATTAGGCGTCGGATATGCCCCACAGTTAGATGGCCAGATGATTGTGGGGAGGGATTGGTCACCACTCTATGAGGTATTAGAAGAAGTGTGCATGGAGGAGATAAGATGTAGAAGACGGCCCTGGGGGGGAAGGTTTGATAGCGGAAGAGGATACAGCTTCATCTGGTGAGGAAGAGTGGGTTAACCTCAGGACAGGTCCTGAGGGCGTGAACTTTCAAACAGCCCAAGAGGAGGACAATGAGCTACAGAGGATCCAGGAGACAGAGGTTGCTTGGGTAGAGGAAGAGACCATATGGCCTGAAATGGATGTAAGTGATGCTTATTTTTGGGTGCATAGGGGTTTGTTATACTGAGTAAAGAAGCATCCACTCCGAGAAGAGTGGACCCGACAGCTAGTAGTCCATAGAAGGCTCCACAAGAGGGTATGAAGGTTGGCACATGCTAGCCCAATGGGCGGTCACCTTGGGGCAGACAAGACAGTGACCAGGATTAGGCAGTGGTTTTTTTGGCCGGGGATGAGGGATGACATTACGTGGCATTGCGAGGCCTGTCCAGAATGTCAGAGGGTCCAACAGAGATGGCCCCTACAGGCACCATTACAACCGATGCCACTCATTGAGGTACCCTTCAACTGAATAGTGCTAGATGTAGTGGGGCCCTTAACAAAGAGTAGTGCCAGACACCAATATATATTAGTCATCATTGACTACGCTACACGCTACCCAGATGCAATACCACTGAGATTGGCAATGGCCCCACGAATTGCGGAGGAATTATTAAAATGGGTGTCCCAGGTGGGAGTTCCAAGGGAATAACTGCAGATCAGGGATGAATTTTATGTCCAGAGTTTTCCAGGCCATGGGTCAACTGTTGAGGATCTGGCAACTCCGTACCTCAGTGTACTACCCGCAGACTAACGGGCTCGTAGAATGCCTGAATGGTATGATTAAATGACTATTGTGGCGATGTTCCCAGGATGAACTGAGGAGGTGGGATTTGATCCTAATACCTCTTCTCTTCGTGCTGAAATACACCCCACAGGCGTCCATGAGGCTGTCCCCATTTGAATTAATATATGGCCATAAACCGCGAGGGCTGTTACAAGGGATAAGAGAGGAAAGGAAAAACATGGGATGACCAGAAGTCGGGGTACAACACTACCAACAGGAAATGATAGAGCGGCTGGCAAAAACTATACAGCTCACTCAGGAGAACTGGCCGAGGTCCAGCAGAAGCAACAGTGGGAGTATGACAAAGGGACCTGCACTAAAGATTTTCATGTTGGAGATAAGGTCCTCGTACTACTCCCCACTACAGCTGACAAGTTGTTGATGTGATGGCAAGGCCTGTTCAAGATTGTGCAGCAAGCTGGGCCTGTGGACTATAAAGTACATTGCCCTGGGCATAGAAAAGAGTGACAAATTTATCACGTCAACTTATTGAAGGCGTGGTGAGAACCAAAGGGTTGACTATTGATCCCAGAAGACCTGTGGGAGGAATTAGGACCCAAGGTAGGGGAGTCACTGGAAGGACAGGAACCAGGTGGCCAACCAGCGTATGGGCCAGAACTTGACACCTGACAATGCAACCAGTTGAGGAGGTGGCAAGGTTAGGTGAAGTGTTGGCCAAAAGCCCGGCTGGGCCCAAGGGATACAGCATGAGATCCATACACCAAAAGGGACTGTCGTGTGAGAAAGGTGGAGGCCCATCCCCCATCACTGGTGAGAGAAGGTCTGAGGCAAACTATGAAAGATGTTAGGTCAAGGGATCATTGTGCCTTTGTGCAGTCCCTGGCGAAGCCAAATGGTAATAGTGCCGAAGAACGATGGTACACTCAAAATATGCATTGATTTTTGGAAGATTAATGAAGTCGCCAGATTCGATGCCTTCCCCATGCCACATGTGGAGGAGTTGCTAGAGCGGATAGAACAGGCTCGGTATATCTCCGCTACTGACATGGCAAAGGGTTATTGGCAGATCCCTGTAGTAGAAAAGGACTGGCCAAAAATGGCCTTTGGCACCCCCTGGGGACTGTATGAATTTACGAGAATGCCTTTTGGCCTGCACAGGGCCACAGAGACCTTTCAGAAGTTGATGGACTGCCTTCTAGCCCCACACATGATGTATGCACAGATGGGCATGATGATCGACCCAAAAAAATGCACCTTAGGGGTGCAAGAGACTAATTATTTGGGGTTTAGATTAGGGCAAGGTAGAATAAGCCTTCTAGTTAGTAAAATAGACATAACAAAAAGATATCCGCCGCCACAGACAAAGTGACAGATGCAGGCTTTTCTAGGACTGGCAAATTATTATAGGAGGTTCATCCCCCGCTTCACAGAAAAAAAATGCAGCACTAACAGATGCTATAAGAGGGAATGTACAGGGCCCTATTGGATGGACTCCTGAGATGGAACAAGGTTTTGAAGATATCAAAAGAGATTTGTGCAGTGAGCTAGTCTTCGTAATGCCCAATTTTTCTAAAACCTTCATCCTGCAGACAGATGCCTCCGAGATGGACATAGGCATGGTAGTTTCCCAGGAGCAAGGGGGCATAGACCGCCCCATTGCCTACACTAGCCAGGATTAAATGACGTGGAAACCAGGTATTCCACCATGGAAAGGGAGTGCCTGGCCATAAAGTGGACGGTAAACTATTTTAGATATTATTTAATGGGGCGAGAGTTCAATCTAGTTACTGATCATGCCCCTTTATAATGGCTAAATAAATTTAGACACAATAACACCCGAATAATGTGGTGGGCATTGTCACTACAGCCATTTAAGGTTAGAGTGAAATATCGACCAGGGACGACTAACCGCATTGCTGATTTCCTGTCAAGGTGTACCGAGAGAAAAAGGACGGATGATGAGATGCCTCAAAGCAACTTAAACAGGGGAGTATCTGGAGAAAAATGACCTGAGTCAGGGGAGAGATAGCAGGATGCCACGCCAGCAGCCAATCACAGAGAAAATGAAACCGCAGTGGCTGGAGCTGCCACAGGCGAAGATCAAAGGGAAAACCCATGGTGGAGCTGGGAGGAGCCAGGAACAGCACCCGCGTCTGGCTGGGTGCACTTTATAAATGTGTGCCTGGGGTGATTCCCTGGGTGGATGCCCACCACTGAGATAAAAGGCCCAGCAGGAACCCTGACAGGGACAATAGGTGGCAGGTACCAAACCTGGGGAAGAAACAACATGTCAAGAGGGGTTGAAGCCCAGGCGGAGTCAGATGCTGTGTAAGTTGAGAGCAAAGGGGCTGTGGGGGATGCACAGTTTGAGTATCACCAGTAGCCAATGACCACAGCCCCTAAGGAACCGAGCGCCATGGAGGGTCAGAGCATCGGCCCTGACAGACAACATCACGGTTGGCATTAGGCGGGGTGGAGCTCTGAGAAGAAATAACCACGAGAACGACCGAGGGAAAGTACCAGGGGAGGCAGGACCAGACATCGTCCTCCTGATAGGAAACTACTTACCATCAAAGACGTGGCAGGAAAGACCCCTGGGGAGCACTCTTCCAGCCTTCTAGATTTTGCGTTTGCCAAGATTTATTAAAATTAATATCAGTAGCCCTGCGATCTCCACATCCAAGTCTTTTAGGATTCAATGAACGTTCACTAGGCCTGCTGGATTTAAAAGTATTTCTCTTTGGTAAATTTTTTGAACATTCTTTCCATTTACTAATGGACTTCAAATGAGTTCATTAGAGGTTCATTCTACTTCCTTCCACATGCAGGATATTAATATTTATTGAATGCTGCTGCCCTTTTAGCATTATTTACCATTTTACTTTCTCCATTCATTAGTGGGACTGTCACATCACTAGGATTATTTTGTAGCTACTATGTGTAAAACATTACTTCCTATTTTCTGAAACCCTGGCAGCCATTAATTTTTCATTTAAGTTTTTAGCTGCCCATATAAGTTATCTGTGTTTCATACCTTTTAATTAATATGACTGTTATTTTATTCCTCCCTTCCATTTTTTCTGTGTTACATTTTATGACTATTTTGTGTATCATTTTGCAATTGAAGCAGGAGTTTTTAGCCAAAGTTGCCTCCCTCTCCAACCGTGGGAACAAGTCTAAAGGAATTCCCAATTTGCATTCACATTTTTCTGTTTAATATTTTGCTTCCTATCAGTTGCCTTCATTTGTTTCTGCAGATTTAGGAAATTAGCCTTTTTGAAGCAATATATATATATATATATATATATATATATATTCATTATGAACACAGAGCAAACAGTCCCAACCAGTGTGTGTGTGTGTGTGTGTGTGTGTGTATAACTTGTATATATATATATATGTATATATATACATATATATATATATACATACACACACACACACACACATATATATATGTGTGTGTGTGTATGTGTATATGTGTGTATATATGTGTATATACATATATATGTATATATGTATAAGGATACATGTATAGGGCATGTGTGTGTGTGTGTGTGTGTGTGTGTGTGTGTATTACTGGTTGGGACTGTTTGCTCTTTGTCCATAATGAATGTAAGCAGGTCATGATTGCTGGTCCCTAGGCAACCATCAACTTTCAGTACAGTGATTTCAATCCAGGCCAAACCAATCCACTTCTCACATCATTAAATATATAAAGCAGAGGTCAATTGTCACATTCCATCCCATCCTGGATCAGTTCCCTTATTCTGCTCTAGTTTTTAACCTGCAGAGTTGCTGCTTCACTCCTTAACAAGTTGTGAAGAGTCCCTTTGGGTCCATCTCTCTTCCTTTTGCTTGGGGCTGCGAAAACAAGGCTTCCTGGCCTTCTGAGAATATAACCATGGTGAGCTACTTCTTGCCTGTACTAAACAGCTGTTGGTAACTGTGCTGACTCCAATCTTATCTGACCATTTTACTTTGAATATCTGACCCAAGCATACACATTAAAAGTGTTTTCACTTCTTTTGAAGAGACAGGTTAATTTTTCCCCAATTCCAGTCAATACAGGACTGTGCCTTGTATATATTGATACTTAAGAGACCCAGCCTATTACCCGTTCTGATGGTATTAGACATCCGTATTGAGATGGATTTCTCAAAGGCAGCACTTGTATCATTCCGAGTCATCATACTCTAGAAACAGTCACAAGATTGTTCAGAATGCTGCTACCTAGGAAAGCTGTATCCGCAGCTTCCCTTAGAGTGATGGAACAATTGGAAATCATATAATGAATTCAGTCGAGTGATGAATTAATTATTATCCATCACTGCTTGGTCCAAAATACAGCCTGCTGGGTGAAAAGTGTGTTGCATTAGAAAACAGCTTGGCAGCTAATGCTTGAGTTTGTGGGAGAAGCCAGGAGGGCAATAAAATAACAGCAAAGGGGCTGTACTAAGAAGGTAACCCAATGCAAGCTCAAACGTAATGGTCACAAACAGATTGAACTGATATGTCAAAGAACATGAGGGAACAATTTTTTTCAGTTGTGTACATAAGACCAAGGTTTTCAGCCCACTCCAGGAATAGTAACACCAGTGATTAAAGATATGAGCAAAGGCTAGTGTTGTAGGCCATATTTCCAAATAATCCCACAGCAGCTTGTGCCAATGAATATCAGAGCAAATCAGGTAGCTATGATTCCAGCTGTGTTTTTCCACATTTATTGTTTGTAACTAGGAGGCTAGTTTGAAAGGGGGTTGGACTAGATGACCTTATGAGGTCCCTTACAACCCTAATTTTTTATGACAATTTAATTTTCTATGAAAGCAACCAAAATGGATCATTTTGCCCCTGTGGGCTAGAGAATTGATATGGGGCTGGTTCACAGGCCAGACTGGACCCCTTGCACCAAGATTGCATTTGGATGTCTAGAATGTGCCCTATGCAGTCTCAGATGGCCCTCATCTGCTGCGATTGGGCCCCATGGGTAGCATTGGCCCAGATCCCAGTGCACAGGACTGGGAAAAGCCAGTATGGGGCCCTGCACCACCTCTACCCAGCCCTGCATGCTGGGACTGGGCTCTGCACTTCCCTGCACACCTGATCTAGAGCATAGGGTCATAGCCTACATGGCACCCAATGGACCTGGAGGGAGCTCTGCAGGTTGGATGATATGATCCTGGATCTGGGCCGCAGGCCAGGAGTTGACCGTCCCTGATTTAGAGGAAAGAAATGCAACAGGAAGGCACAGAATTCATATCTTTCTACAATCTTATCCCTTGTAAATGGCTGCAATGTACCTTTTCAGGGGAGCAGGCAAGTGCTTGACTGGAAGAGGACAGGGGAATTCAGATGCCAGAGGAACCTGCGGCAAGTTCTTTGTTTGAACAAGCTGCTGTGAAGCAAATGTGTATTTACTTTATTTCAATGTGTAAGTTGTTCCAAAAAGCAAATGTTTAAGAGTCCATTTTAAGACAAAATCCATCTGTTTATCCAACACTTTTCAGAAAGAGTTTATTTTATCTAAAATTAACTTGTCTGACACATTGTCATGGCTGGGTACCATAGCAACGGTGGCAACAGCTATGTCATGTGACACAAATCTTATCAGAAATTAACCATATTGCTTCTCCAACACTTTTCATACCTATTTGCACAGTATTATTTCCCCCTCTCCCCACTAGACCTTTGCCCAACTTGAAAATCCTGTTTAGTGACAAGGAGAAACGTGTCTGGTGCTCAGTAGATTGTTCTTCTTCCTCTTCCTCCTCTTGATTTAGTGTGTGCCAGCACTTGACTCTCTGCACGTACAAACAAGCACACACACATAAGCCCAGCCCTAAGAAACACATTTTTAGTTTAGACACAGACTAAGAGCTAGATCCTATTGTCGCTATATAGGTCCTTATGTGAACTTAATTTGTCTACATGGATTTAGGTACCTAATGGGCAACTTATTCCAACCTGTTCAAACCCCTGAATATCCATTAATGAGTCTACATTTATAACATGCTGTTATCTTAGCCTTTACATTAGGTCACCAAAAAACCCAACAAAAAACCCACCCTGCCGCCTCCCCAAAAAACCCAGTGGTGTTAATGAGGAGAACTCAGCTACCTTCTGTAATAACAGTTTTTCAGGGACTCAAGCAGGTTTGAAAAGGGTTAAGTACCTAATAGGTAGACTATGATCTGGCTCTAAGACTTCAGATAGCATCCAGAGTGTTTGGGACAATAACATGAGTTTGAGGAGAGAGATTTTTTTTCCCGTGGTTCTCTTGGAAAGGTTTATGTTGCAAAAATAATTTCATTTGAGCTGGTGGAAAAAATGGGATTATTTTTTTTGTAAAGCTTTTCACAAAACATCTTTCCACTTTCTTGATTAGGAAATTTGAAAACCTGAATTGTTTTCACTGGGTTACAATGAAATCTGCCTTTCAGTGGAACCTAAAGTAACCACATTACAGGAATGCAGATAAATTCAGAATTTGACCAGTCTCCCCAAAAAATCTGTGCCATGTGGCACATATTAGGGACCTCACTGGGCACATCCAGTTGAGCACGCACATGAAGTTTGCGGTGCCTCAAAGCTGTTTGAGGTGACGTAAACCACACATGACGTGCATGCACCCATTCACCCTGCTGCTAATTTGCCATGTCAAAGAAAAATAAAAATGCCATGAGAATAAGCAGTGCCATGCATGTGGCAGTACTGTGCACTGCCAGAAACAGAGCTTGGCCATCCAGAGCCATGCTTTGGATGCTGGTGAGGTTCTGTGCAGCCAGATTGGTGCCACTATTTCCTTGGGAGGCCCCCAGAATCCCAGGTAAGGCTTATAGGGCCAGCAAAGGTGCTGGCTCCAGCCTCCTCTACCCCACCTGGGACAATTTGCATGTGCTGGAGTGCAGAATGCAGCAGTACAAATATCTGCCACTCGTATTTGTTCAGCAGCAAACGTGTGCCCATTTTATCCTCAACGCCCCCTGGTTGCAATGGTAGCTATGTAAACAAAACCAAAAATAGATATTTGCTTTTCTCAGCTGAGGAATTTCTTGGCCAGGTGATAAACCTTGAGCTTTCACTGCAGAAAAGGGGAAAAGAAAATTCAACCATGTAAGAAAGTTTACATTAAATTTAGATTTTCAGCTTGAATGAGATTGCGCGGTGGGGAGGAAAGAAAGCATTTTCTGGGGTACAATGTAATTGTAAATGGGCATATTGTAACTCTTGTTTTTGGTCATTCCAATTGTCACTATAGTGAACAGTCCTAGAAAGCCCAGATTTTCAAGAGCAGGGCTGAAACTAGGAAGGGAAATCAATAGGAAGAAATTATGCTGACAGCAGTGGAATCGATTCGCAACATGTGAAGGCTTTCTTCCTCACCCGGGAATGGCACGAAACAAATGAAGAAGAGAGATTTGGACAGTGTTCCCAGGATAGGCCAGCAGCAGCATGAAGGAGTTACCAGAAGATGCTCTTTAGAGTGTGTGCGCCATATGACAAACCACCCCCAGACTGTGCTAGGGAGCATCTCAGTGAAGCATCATCCCCCCAAATTGTTAAGGCCTCTCAAAATGTATGCAACTACTTTTAGAGGAGCTCCGGGCACGTGATCAGGAGCATTCCTTAAGAAGGCTCTATTGAAGGTGTAAGAGCAGGTTATCCTGATGTGAAGAAAAGGATAGGAAGGGCAGCCAGAGACTAGCCTGGCCAAACTGTGAAGTCTCCAATAGGTCAAAACTCAAACAGGAACCATACAAAAAGTGGAATCTCGGTCATATCTCTGGGGAGGATTATGAGAGTATTGCATTGACATGCAGGGAGAAAATCAGGAAGGCCTAGGCACAAACTGAAATGAGGATAGCAAGGCAAGTAAAAGGGAGCAAAAAAGCATTTTATAAATATGCCAGAAGTAAGAGGAGTACCAGGGAAACTGTAGCCTCCTTACTAAATGCAGAAAGCAGACTTGGTACTGACTAACAATGGATGCAGGGAAACCTGAAGTATTTAATGCTTTTTTTTTACTACAGTCTTAATGAAAAAGGAAAGCTACTAGACAATAAACAGTTGGCAGGAAGGATCAGGGAGGAGATAAATGGCCTAGAGGAGTCAAAGAGGAGTCAAAATGGGTGTATACTAGATTAGTGAGGAAATCGATTAAGGTAATTTCAGAGCCACTGGCTATTATCTTTGAGAATCCAGAGGTCAGGTGAAACCAGGATGACTGGAGCAGGAGGACCCAGGGAATTACAGACTGGTCAGTCTGACTTTGTTACCTGGAAAGATCATGGAGCATATCACCAAGAAATCAATTTTTATGCACCTGGAGGAGAACAAGGTAATCAGAAAGAGCCAAATAGATTCATCAAGAACAATTCATACCTGACCAGCCTGATCTCCTTCTATGACAATGCAGACCCTGTGGATGGGGGATATAATATATGGTGACCTTTGCAAATCTTTGAACATGAACTCCTAAAGACATTCCCATTAGTAAGCTAAGGAAATACAGTCCAGATTAAAGTTCTGTAAAGTGGACACATACCCGGCTAAATCTTTGTGTTTAAAATTCAGTCATCAAAAGCTCAAAGTTTATTTGGGCAGAGGTATCAGGAGAAACTTTCCCAGGGTCTGTCCTCAGTCCAGTACTTTTTAGTATCTCCATTAATGAATTGGAGGATGGCAACAAATGTACAAGGAGCAATATTGCAGCTGACACCAAGCTGGCTGAAGTTGCCATCACTCTGGAGGGTATGGCATAGATTTATAATAACCTTGATAAACTGCAGAAATGGTCCAAAATTAATCAAATGAAATTCAAAAAGGACAGATGCACCTAGCACAGAACAACTGCATGCACAAGTACAGTGTGAGGAATGACTGGCTAGACTGGAGTACTGCAGAAAAGGACCTGGGGGTAACAGTGGACTGTAAGCTGAATGTGAGCCAACAGTGTGTTTTTGTTGCAAAAATGTGAATATTCATAGATTCACAGATGTTAGGGCCGGAAGGGACCTCAATAGATCATCGAGCCCGACCCCCTGCATAGGCAGGAAAGAGTGCTGGGTCTAGATGGCCCCAGCTAGATGCCTATCTAACCTCCTCTTGAAGACCCCCAGG
>NW_005841890.1:4026218-4038856 GCF_000455745.1 Alligator sinensis
TCATCCGGGCCTGCCGACTTAAAGGCATCCAGTTCTTCCAAATGACTCTGCACCATCTCAGGGTCTACGCATGGAAGTCTGGCGCCTTGCTGCTGCCTCTCTACAACCCCAGTGAGAGACTTGTCGTGTCTCTCTCTTAGGAACACTGAGGCAAAGAACTCGTTGAGGAGTTCAGCCTTGTCCCCCCTGTCCGTCACCAATTGTTTCTGCCCATTTAGCAGGGGCCCTATTCCTCCCTGGGCCTTCCTTTTACTCCCTATATATCTAAAAAACAATTTCTTGTTGTCCTTTACTTGGGATGCCATCCTCAGCTCCATGGTAGCTTTGGCCCATCTAACAGCCTTCCTACAAACATGAGCAGAGGAGGTATATTCGTCTTTGGTGATCTCTCCCTGTTTCCACTTTTTATGTGCTCCCCTTTTGGCCCTAAGACTGCCCTGGATTACTGCGGTCAGGCAGGGAAGCCTCCTGGCCCCTTTCCCTCTTTTACCCCTATTGTTCAATAGAAGGGTTTCCAGCAAGTCAATGGAAGTGATTCTTTTGCGCCACTCAGCACTACTGAGTCCTCACATGGAGTACTGTGTCACCACACTCATGAGTGACTGGTGCCTCCTGAATCGGGGTGGGGGGGGGAAGAGGGGGCACCTGCAGAAGTTGGCAATGGCAGTGGCCCTGTCAGGGGGGGCACCAGCCCTACCGACAGCATCAGTATCAGTCATCAGGGTGGGTACCAGCCCTGCCGGGGGGGCATGTGCACCCCCATGCACCTCATACCAGTTGCCTATGACCACACATCAAGAAGGACATGGACAAATTAGAAAGAATCCAGGGGAGGGCAACAAAAAAGGATGAGAGGTCTAGGAACAATGACTTCTGAAGACTGCTTGTAAGAACTGGGATTAGTTAGTATGGAGAAAGGAAGACTGAAGGGAAATTTGATAATCGTCTTAAAGTACCCAAAAGCTGTTTTTACAGAGGATGGTGGTAGACTGTTCAGTGTGGCCACAGAGGACAGAACAAGGCATAACAGTCAAGCTGAAGTGACAGAAATTTAGGGTGAATGTTAGGAAGAAATGTCTAACTCTTAGGTTGGTTCAGCACTGGAACAAAGAGATTGTGGAATCTCCATCTCTGGAGAGTTAAATAGCAGGTTAGACAATCCTTCAGCTGGAATGGTTTAGGCAGGGATGATCTTGCCCTGAGCAAAGACTTGGACTAGATGACCTCTTGACGTCCCTTCCATCCCTACTTGTCTACAGCTCTTTCTCTGTGACAAAGCACAGGTTGTACCTGTCTTTTTAAGGAGTCTGAGCAGGCAGCTGCAGGTGGGAGCAGGTCCAATTAGGTTGTCACATGTTAGAAAGAAGAGTGCCTGATTGGTGGAGAGGTTGGGAGTCTGGGCATAAGGTTAGGCCCCAGAGCAGAGTGGGCAGTTGCTGCAGGGGGTCAAAGGGGCAACTTCACCCAGCTGGCTGCTGCTCCCAGAACACTTACGGGTGCAGGGCAGGAACTATGGGGATGGAGAAGGTTTCTGGTCTTGGGGCATGACCTAAAACTACACCATGCTGGGAAGGATGGTGTGGTGGGGTTGCCTGTGACGGGGCAGCTTCCAGTAAATGCAACACCTGTGTCTCCCCAGTGAAGGGTGTGTATGTGGCACTGGAAAACCTCAGCCCCCGCTGCCTCATTGGTGACCCACCCCTTGGAAGGGAAAGGCTAGGGGAGCACACCCCAACAGAAAAGCACAGGGCCAAGGCACAGGGATTGGGATCTGAGGTCTGGTCCAGGCCAGTAGATGTGGGCCTGAGACATGGCCCAGGCTCACTGAGTGAGGCCTGAGGCCCAAGGGGCATTAGGTCCAGAAACCCAGCGAGGGATCTGGGTGTTGAGGCTCCAGAGGGCAGGGTGGAAGCCCTGCTGTGGGGGTGCAGGAAGACAGAAGCCTCAATATGGTGTCATGGGATTGAGAGCCCCAGTGTGGGAGTACAAGGAGCCCAGGCAGGTCTAAGGAAGCCTGAGGCCAAATCTAGGTTAGCTGAGGCCAAGTGTGGCTCAGCTAAGGGGCCGAGGGAGTTTGTGGATATGGATGCCACCTGCAAGGCATGGGGCATGGTATAAGGAGAGGTTTGGAGCTATGTATTTGTACTTGGCATTGAGACAATGCCTCTCACCTAGGGACATCTTCAGTTACAATAAAGGCATGGCAGGTTAAGGCAGGTAGGCGGACTGCCCTAGACAAGTGGGTGGGTCAATGTCTGGACCAGCCCAGGGACGGCCCACTTGTTACAGTCTCAGGTGTAGTAATCATAAAGAGCCATATGTGAATGAGAAGAAACAAGAAAAAAGGATTATTTTTGCAGCAGTAGGCAAAACTCTGCAGTCTTTTAGTCTCCCTAACTTGCTATCTAGCAGTGATCTAACTGACAGACCAACTTTCAATTCCCAACTCCTTTGGTTTCCTGTTAGGGAGCAATCTAAATTATAACTTCTATCAGTACAACAGGTACATTTACTGGTGGTGCCCAGATCTCTTGTAAGGGTAACAACACTATATTCTGGGAGGCTTAGTGAGCATTGAGTGGCTTTGCCAGGCTTCAGCATAGTGTGTTAGCCTAATTCAGAGGCAGTATAGACATGTTCTGCATTTTATTTTAACCATCACTTCCAAATGTAACACTTCTACATATTTATTCAGAGTAGTTGGAGTTTTAATGAATGGTTTAAATGCTTTAATTTCACACTACAGCCTTCTGTAAATTATGTCTTAGCTTTTTTCATTTTGCTTCCTTCTTTTTTAAATCACAGTTATAGCAAAGGCCACTTCTGTAATTGGTGCAAATTGTCAGTATTAAAACTGAGCCAGAGTTGGCTATTTACATGTAGCGATCTAGCCTATAATCTGCCGGCAACTAAATTGCCACTGTCCTTGATGAAAACTCCTTTTTTTTAATCTTGATCTCAAAAACTTTCTGAAGACCAAGGAAAACTAAGTGAAACTGCATTTAGACACAGACAGGCTAGGGTGGGAAATCTATAAAATGTGGAAAATTGTAAAGTTGAATAAATTGTGCATTTACAGAGAAACTGCACAAGAGGGTGCACTAAGCATGTCCAGAAACAGTCTCCATGACTCGAGCTATCATAGAAAAAAACCCAGTCACAGACATTTCTAATCAGGTACATGGACTAGTTTATTTCTATTATTGAGATAGTGCCCATGGCAGAGGCACGGCTGAGTTATTCATCAGCCTTCAAGGTAGAGGGGAAGGCATCAAGCCTCTGGATTCATGAAATGTAGGCAAAGCAGTTCAGCCCAGCAAAGAATGGCAACTTCTAGGTCAGTAGTAAACTCAGTATAAAGGATAACAGAAGGCAAAGCAAAGACAACCAGTCAATAAAAATGTGGAACCAAGTGTAGAGACTACTGAGTGAGTGTGTGCATGTTCATGCATGTGTGTGCATGTGTAAAATCACTGTCTACTAAAATGTGAGGCTTGACAACTTCCTGTCTAGCAAGTTACACCAGTACCAATCAGGTCAGCCAGTTATGCCAAATGAATTCCCTCATCTACATTAAGTGGGTGAGAATGCACGTGCTTTCTATTTAAAGCAGACAGATGGAAATACATACAGCACCCTCCACACACATAATCTCCCTTTAGTCCATGGAGCTCTCTGGAACTGAGGCCAATTATTTAGCAGTGTTCAAAAAGGGATCGCGCATTTCTTGCAGACAAGGAGAATACTCACAATTAAATCAGTAAGGGTTAAAACGAAGGAAGCTTGGGAGAATCATGATCCCTTGTACTTCAGAATAAAAACGGTACTCAAATACCACAGTGATGAGTGATAAGTATCATCAGTGATAAAAATCACAATGGTAAGAGTCATTATAGAAAAGAATAGACCAGAATACTCCTTTAAGCCAGAAGGATGGAAAGAAATTCTCTTTATGGACAGGTTACTTTATAATTGTCCTCTTCAGAGTTTCTCCCATCTTCCACTGCAGCATGTGGTGCTAACCAGTTTGAGAGATACTGGACTGCCTTTGCCACTGGTTTGTTCGATCCAGTATAGTAATTACTACGTTCCTCTGCAGCCGGGAGCAGAATCATGGTAAATGATGACACATTTTATTTTCAATAATAATTAAGACATCTCTTCCTTATATAGATCTTCTCAGGTCTCAAAAACTTTTATAAAAAGTAGTCAGTATAATCACCCCCATTGTACAGACTAGGAAATTGAGGCAGTAAGTAATGAAGTGACTTGTCTAAGGCACCCCAGAAAGCCAGCGGCAGAGCTGGGAAGTTCCCCACCATTTCAATACAGTGTGCTAACCATTGTACACACTAGCCCAGTACACTAGGAACAACTAACTGACTTTTAATTCATTGTCTGCTCTCCTATATTGTCTGCAAATTGCATGCAAGGTTTGGGGACAGATTTTGAAGGGTATTCAGACTTTAATTCCCCTTGACTTTTGGTGCAAATGAGACAATTAAATTATTTTCTTTATTTCTGGTTGTTAGTTCCCTAATATTGATACAGTACTTTAAGATTCTTAGACGGTTTAGCCGTGTCTGTAGGGGTATTTGGGATATAGGGAATTCTCTGCAGGGAACTCCATCTTCAGTGCTGTTCCTTCTCCAGCTGCTCTAAGGGCACAAGGGACAGTCATTCAAAAGGGCACTCCAGTCCTTAAAAAGTCTCTGGTTTCCCTCCCCACAAACATGCACTCACTCCCAAGAGGAAATGCACTCCCTCCCAAGAGGAAAGAGAGAAGCCCAGCAACCTTCCAGAGGTAGTCACCAGCCCCTGTGGTCAGCTTATGTTACCGCTTGGGTTTCCACTAGATGCTGTTCTACCTCACTAACTGATTTCACCTTCTACAGAAGTAGCTGCATTTCTCTAAAGCGATTTCTGCATTACGTTTTGTGAAGGACTATGGAAGGTGTGTATGAAAAGTGCTATATAAAAATACTAGCTATTTTAATTGCAATTACAATGGTCTCATTTTCTTTTTGAAGGCGTCTGAGCAGCTGAAAAGGGGAAGTGCCAAGAGCTAATTGTAAGTTCACCAGCTCCCAAAGCATTGCTCAACTCATAAAATGCCCTCCCCACTGATCCAAGTTTTATAATGATATGATGCATACAATGGGCAGGAACTGCATTTGTAGTCAGTGGAAAATGGGTAGATTAAAGCAGGTCTGCACCTAACCTGTTTATGTTTCTTGAATGCAAAAGTAAGGTAAGTGTTTGAGAAAGTTCTCAAATAGCAAATTACAGCTGTATCTGCAGCTGTGGATGATTAGCTTTGAAGATTTCTATTGTTATTTAAGGCTGTGCAGGAAATGAAAATCAATTTTATCTGAAAATAGTTAAATTTATGATGTGGCCTGTGATGCAACAACATTCTTTTAAGCAAAATCTATGCTCACATGTCGCTTCTCTGTGAGCATTAGTATCTATGACTGGGGTTCAGTACCAATATTCCCAAACTGATCCAACTATAAAATAAAGACATCCCAAACCAAACCCTGGTCTGCACTAAATTGATTTTAAAACTTTTTGGCTACAATGGGTAAAATGCCTAGATCAAGTATAATCTCTTGAAAAGATCATGTGAGCAAAAGAATAGTAATTCTTCTCGCAATAAGCACGTGAGGAAGTGTGATGAAGTGTTTAAGTTATGGGCAGCTCAAGGTTCATGAGATTCATGTGAAATCACTTGACCTCTATGCCTCAGTTTACCTAAAAAGTATAATAAAACTCTATGTTCTGAAAAACATTAATGGTACTCTAAGGAAAGGTTCAAATGATCTTTTATTTCCCCAGATTGGCTTGATATTAGCTGTGATGTTTTATCTGCACTATGCTCATTAACTGCTCCACCCCCTTCCCACTCATTGGGTATGGATGAGATGAAACATCAAACACTGAGATGTTAGCACTGCCCTCTTAGGTCAATCACCACCTTGGGATTAGTTAGGAACAGCTTTATAGAAGTGGATGATAAAAGAGCAAATACTCTTTCAGCACATCAACCCACCAACCATAACAAGTCGTAAAGAAATCAATGTACTATCGGCAAAACAACTAACACTAATTCCTTTGAGCTAGGATTTTGATTTCATAACACAAACCATTGCTTCCTGGTGTCAGTGCAACATTAACAAATTTAATTTCCAGAACCATAGAATTAAGCTATTTTAATGCCAAAACAGAAGGGATTTTCTGTGCAATTATATATTATATCCATACACAGATACTACAAGTATTATATGCAGTTAATTTTATAGAGAAGGTGGCAATAAAAGGTGTCCTGGCCATAAAAAATATTGCTAAACATAGTAACATATGACAGATATATTAATATCAAATCAACTCAGTTATTAGGACAAAGAACTGAATTCTACGTGACTTTTCATCTTGTATTATCATTTACTGGTGGGCAAAATGAGTATAAAATGCTACCAGAATAACAGCATTTTATTACACATCTGCAATTGCTTCTTCTAATGGCATGTGACTATATAAAGGTGTTGGCCACTGCAAAAACAGGCTCCTAGTAAATTAATAGCTCATCACAGTGAAAAATAGAGCTCAGAAGATGGATGATGGGATGCAAAGTCTTTCAGCAACTTACATCTGGGCCCATCCAACAGGTACTGCCTTTATGTATCTGAGGTACCACCCTGCCTTAGATACTTAGTGGGTGTGTCTACACATGCATTCACACTAGCTTAAATTTAAACACAGTAAGTTACTACACAGTAAGCAGGAATAGTCTGGGGTCTACATGTGCAGGCAACCTGGGAATAAATTTAGCCCAAGGTCAGAGCAGCCTGACATGTGTCTCTGTGGCCACCAGGGGAACTTTAGCTTCAGGCCACCTGGCTACCAGCCCTTGGGACTAACTTCAGTCCCAGGTTGAAGCCAGAGCCAACTGCCAGGACTTGGGACTAAATTTAGTCCCAGGCTGAAGCCAGGAAAGGCAGACAGACAAGAGCACTGGGGCTGAGCTCAGGCCAGCCGCCTAGGGGCTAGGCACACCCAACAGGAAGATCCCCTGGGTTACTGCACAGTAACTAATTGGGCATAAATTTGATACCTGCATGATGCAGGTATCAAATTTACACTCAAGTCAGTGTAATTCTCCATGTTTACTGCACAGTACAGGCTCGCACATGTAGACATGTGCCCATACTGAGCAGTAATTTTGGTTAAATTGCAGTAAATGTGCACATGTAGATGTGCCCAGAGAGTACTTCTACACTCCCTTCAGTGTCCATTTGAAATAACCTGGTGTCTTAATTCAACTCGCTCATGGATCGGTGGTCACAAAGCAAACAATCAAACAACTCTGCACCCAGCCAGTGTTGAACTAGAGACGAAACATTTTTATTTCCCTGCAGCACCTAAAGATGCCGTCCCCATGACTCCAGGCACTGTACAACCATGCAAAGAAAAGCCCTTGTGCCCCCAAAAAAACCAAAAATGCTTACAATGTACATGTAAAACAGGAGAAAATAGTGGGTAGACAGCCATCCAAGTGGAGGAGCACAAGAACATCATGAGACAATATCAGCAGAAGGATTTCTGATGAGAACTGTCTTTTTGTCTCCTTTTAGACGGTGCCCCACTCTTTTTGTCTCTGTAGCTTTTTTGACTGGGTTTGTCATCACAGTATCCAAATGCCTTTCAGTAAGGCAGGGCTGTCCAACTGCAGAGCAGATGGGGGCTGTACATGACACTGGTCACGGGTCCTGGGTCCCAGGCTGCACACCATGTGGGCTTCATGCAGAGCCCCGTTTCCATGTGAGCAATACAATCTCCCCCGGCCACCACTGCACAACCCCCTGGTGTCCTGCCACATACATGAGCCCCCAGCCCACCCCAATGCTGCCATATGAGAAGCATGAGCACTCCTGCTGCTACCACATGGGCGAACCTCCCCACCATCGCTGCTGGAAATCTCCCCCTGCAGCTGGTGTTATTATGTGAGCCCCTTATCACACTGCTGCTGCACAAGCCTTCTCCACCACTACATGCAGCCCCCTCCCTGCCGCTGCAAGAGTAGTAAGCTTCCTGGGCCCCCTCTTGCCATACTGTCTGCCACAGAGGTTCCAATCACCACCATAGAAGCAGAAGAAATAGGGGAAGTGAGAGTCCAGCATGAGTCTGTGGGCTAAACATTAACCCCTGAAGGCTGGATGTGGCCCATGGGCTGGCAGTTTGGTAGCCTTGCAGTAATGCATCAAGCAACAAAAATGACAGATGCCTTGTGTTTTTTTCTTTCATCTACTCCCCAGGGGAAGACCAGTATGCCAGGGAGACATTTGTTGCTCCAAATGGACCAAAGGTCCAGCTAGCCTAATATTCGGTCTCCAACAGAAGCAAGTAGCAGAAGAATATAAGCAACAGGGCATATGTACAACGATCTATTTCTTGACATTCCAGTTCATTTAATCATACATTTAATGCTCATATGTCTCAGTCTTTTCCATGCCAGGACTCCATACTGCAATGAAGTTTTCAGATGCCCCTCCTTTATTTCCATTCAGCTGTTCAAAGACTAAAGGGAGATCATGTACCCTCAAAACCTGGTTACAACTCCCAATCTGTGACTTCATAAAGAATGACACTCAATGGCCAGTAGATGATAACATTGTTAAGCTCCTATTAGAGCTCTACTCTACATTTTGCAAAAGACAGTGCAACAACTGCATTCTGGGTTTTCTTTTTTAAATCCTTGGTCACCTTTGTGCAACTTTTTTAGCTGTATTTAAATCTGAGCTGTGTACTTTGTACATTTGCATGATGATTGATACAGAATCTAAAGAAACTCAGATATTTCACTGTCCTTGACTTGATGAGTTTGGGTTTGTTCTGCTACAAAAATCTCAGTCAGCAACAGCTCTTCACTGTTAGGATTGGTTAGTGATTTTAAAATTTGGAAAGTCACTTAATATATAATGTATGCCCTGGGTACTCTGTTTTTAAGCAAAAAAAGTTGCTGCATTACAAACTGCATTGTAGAAAAAAAATAATTCTAATTTGTCATGAATCTACTTCAAGTCCAGTTTTAAAGGGGTGACACATGTTGTGACAGGTCCACACCCTATTCACTGCACCACTGGTATCCAGGTGGCTGGTCTTCATGTGGTCAGGCCAGCATCATGCAGCTGGAAGGGGGACCATGGATAGATTTGGCTTCCCAAAGCTCCTGGGATAAGTCGAGCTCAATGGCCATGTCCCGGGGGAGCGAGAAGGAGGGAGCACCTGGTACACCTCCAGAAGTCCTCCCCATGGCTACCACTGACCTGGTGAGACTGTGCACTGGGTAGCAAGGCAGCTCAGACCATGGCTGGGACTCCCTTACAGCATCTGAACCAACCCTTACAAGTATCAAGGACATCAGAGGCCTGTCTTGGAGCAAGGAGCCCTAAATGATGCTGCTGAGGGCTAGACACCTGGGAAAGGGAGCCCCAGAAGAGGAGCAGCCACAGATGGACCTAGGGGCTTGGACCTCACCGAAACCCCACATGCATGGAATGTTACTAGTAGGTACAAACAGGGTAACTGGGGTAGGATGAAGACTGCCCAAGAGGGATCAGCAGGACCTACCAGGGGGAAGAACCCACTTGAGAGCTTGGTGAGACAGCCCACCATGCTTGAATTGCTTCAGGCACTAAAATCTACAGCCAGCCAGTGCCAGGACCCAGAGGGTCATAGAGACATGAGGAAATGCCCCACAGGACATGGACAGGGTCCAACCAACCCAGGGCACAGTGCTCTTTGGGATATATCCCCAGTGAGGGAATCACACAGTGGCCATATAAGGTGCACCACATATAGGTAGGGGCACTAAGAAGAGGCACCAGATGCAGCGAGGTTCATTGCCCTGCTCACTTGCACCCCTCAAGGAATTTCAGTTCACATATTGTTAAGTTGCCAGTTTTTCAGTTGGAGATACCCAGAGCCCCTGTCCGTTCAGAGGCATAGAGGCAAGTCTCCTGGGAGGAACTGACAGTGCCTGTGGCCCACCGAGATCCAACCAAGACCCAAATCAGATGACCAGAATGGAAAGGGGTAGGATGTAAGGGAGGTAAGGAGCCCCACAGAAGAAACACCAGCCAAGGTGCCCAGTCATCCAGAACCACTGAACACCATCCTCCAGTGAAACTTCAGGTAACATCAAGTCATGGCAGGTGAGTAGACCCTGTTGCGGCATGCTTGGGCAGGCAGGGCATGCCAACAGCAGCACTGCAAGCATAGGCCTGCCACACATACACTCATGGTAGCATCACAATGGATGTAGCTTTTCCATCAGACATTCTGAAGAATTCTAATATAATAAAGGGCTTAGTCTGTCTGTCTGTGTGTCTGTCTGTCCATAACACTTTTGGGCAACTGCGCATGCACCGCCGAGAGGGCTGCAGGTGATTGACTGTGGAGGCTCCACCTCCTCAGACAGGGAGGGAGCTGCTGTTACCTCAGGCAGGGAGGCAGGAGCCCCACTGCTCTGTGGGAGGAGGCAGAGGAGGAGGTGAGTGGCGGGGCGGGGGAGGGAGCTGGCTGGAGGAGGCGGCAGCAGCAGCAGAGGGACTGTTTACATGACCGGCCCCAAAGGATGAGCAGGGGGCTGAACAGGCGCCATGTAAATACTCCCTTAAACACCCAGTCATGACAGGCAATTGGTGAGTAAGAATATAACGCACCTCTTTGATGCCTCTGAAGAAGGACCTCCTGTATGAAGAACCTCTGAAGCAGAGATATTGTAACATAGGCACTGTGCGAGAACAGTATTCACAAAAGCAATGCATATTTCGTCATACGGTGATTGGCAGAAAGAAGTGAGGTCCACATTTTGCACTCTGATGTGCATGCATAGCTCCTATTGACTTCAATGTGAGCTTTGACAATCCAATCAGAGGCAAAATTTATCCCTAAATAATATATCATGCCCAAATGACCTGTTCATAATTCAGTTCTTTGTGGTGAATCAGAATAAGCTGGTGACTGCTTTGCGTGAAAGAAGTGATTAATTGTGGTAGGTTTGAAAACAGATTCTAAGTCTTCTTTGTATATAATTCTATTTCAATTATCTTTGCAGTACTGTGGCTGTTCCTTTCAGTACCATGGGCCACAAGGTAAAAAACAGGAGTGAAAAAACACTGGGGTGGGACCTCAATACAATGCAACTCTGCTCCCTTTCAGTTCTGAGCTGTGTTCACAAAATAGTGATTTTTTTCATGTCTGCAGACATTTTGGCAAGGTGGGATGCATCCATGTTTTGTTCTGCCTGAATAGTCATCATGTTGTCACAGACTGTTGCATAACAGTACTTCTATGGTTTAAACAGTGTATAGCAGGAAATGATCACTTGGGATAAATCATGCAATATTTTCCAATTGGAATTTTATTCCCTCTTTTGATTCCAAAACCTCTTCCTTCATGATAGCCTGTGAGACCCCCATGAATCAGAAGCATGTTTACTTAACCTATGGGGAACGTGAACATTTTTGAATTTCTTCCCAAGCCAAACTTGGTGCCAAAAAATGAGGTGCTTGAATTTGGACTTAATTGCTTCAATTGTAAGCAACTGACTTTTAAAACCTTTTTGAAAACCAGGGAGAGTAGAGCGATTGTGATGAAAAATTCATGAAGAGTTTCTGCATAAAATGTGAAAGGAAGAATGTGCTTGATCTTAATGAAGAGACTTGGTTTTATGAAGAAATAAACAAACATATCTGAAAAGTCAGTAGCACAAACAATATATACCCTTATGCAACTTAATAGATTCTTCTCATCCAAAGAAGTTTCTTGACATGGTCTTGTGAATAATTTAAATGGAACAGATTAGAAAGGCTGAGGGAGTGATTGAACTTAAATTAGCAACAGGAATCAAGGACAACAAACAGTCCTTCTTTAGGGATGTAGGGAACAGGAGGAAAACAAATGGGAGTGTGGGGCCATAGCTCAATAACTCGGGACAGCTGGTCACCGGCACTCAGGAGAAAACTGAACTCCTGAATGTCTACTTTTCCTTAGTATTTCACCAGGTCAAGGAGAAAATTATGCCAGATAGGGTACAGAATAAGCAGGGTAGGAATGATTGTCTTCCTACTATTGCCATAGAACTGGTATGTGACCAATTAAAAAAAAATTAGACATATATAAAGCAGTAGAACCAGATGAACTTCATCTGAGAGTGCTGAAGGAGCTGGCCAAAGTCATCAGCGGGCCCCTGCTGCTTCCCAGGGGCCCGCATCCAAGACATTACGGAGAGGATCCCAAAGCTCCTTAAACCCACAGACCACTATCCCATGCTCCTTATTCATGTGGGCACCAATGACACTGCTCGGAGCACTCCCAGCCAAGTCATGAGGTGCTACAGGTATATGAGAGCGGGGCTTAAGGGTCTGGGGGCACAGGTGATGTTCTCGTCGATCCTCCCAGTCTCAGGCTATGGGCTGAGGAGGGAGAGGAGGATCTATGTGGTCAACCAAAGACTGCAGCACTTGTGTCGTCAGGAAGGCTTTGGCTTTCATGACCACAGCCCGCTCTTTGGCGAGAGAGGCAACGAGCTGCTGGAAAGAGATGGCCTCCACCTCTCTCCCCTAGGGAGGAGG
>NW_005841890.1:4040925-4065329 GCF_000455745.1 Alligator sinensis
CAGCATCCTTATAGGCTCGGCAGTGCTATGTTGGCTAGCACTATGGAAGAAAGAGACTTGGGGGTCATCATTGACCACAAGATGAACACGAGCTTGCAATGCGATGCGGCAGCTAGTAAAGCGACCAAAACTCTGGTTTGCATCCATAGATGCTTCTCAAGCAAATCCCGGGACGTCATTCTCCCCCTGTACTCGGCCTTAGTGAGGCCGCAGCTGGAGTACTGTGTCCAGTTTTGGGCTCCACAATTCAAAAAGGATGTGGAGAAGCTTGAGAGAGTCCAGAGAAGAGCCATGCGCATGATCAGAGGTCAGGGAAGCAGACCCTACGATGACAGGCTGAGAGCCCTGGGGCTCTTTAGCCTGGAAAAGCGCAGGCTCAGGGGTGATCTGATGGCCAGCTACAAGTTTATCAGGGGTGACCACCAGTATCTGGGGGAACGTTTGTTCACCAGAGCGCCCCAAGGGATGACGAGGTCGAATGGTCACAAACTACTTCAAGATCGTTTCAGGCTGGACATAAGGAAGAACTTCTTTACTGTCCGAGCCCCCAAGGTCTGGAACAGCCTGCCACCGGAGGTGGTTCAAGCGCCTTCATTGAACACCTTCAAGATGAAACTGGATGCTTATCTTGCTGGGATCCTATGACCCCAGCTGACTTCCTGCCCTTTGGGCAGTGGGCTGGACTTGATGATCTTCCGAGGTCCCTTCCAGCCCTAATGTCTATGAAATCTATGAAATCAAGGAATCCCTGATGAAGCTCTTCCAAAACTTGTGACATGCCAGAGAGGTCCTTGAGGACTGGAAGAGGGCGAATGAGGTCCCTGAGGACTGGAACAGGGTGAATGAGGTCCCTGAGGACTGGAAGAGGACCAATGTTGTGCCCAATTTCAAAAAGGGAAGGAGAGAGGACTCGGATAACTATAGGCCAATCAGCCTAACTTCTATCGCAGGGAAAATCCTGGAAAAATTCATTAAGGCGTCTATGTAGATAGGCTTGTAGAAGGTAGGTTTCTGAACAACTGTTCACCAGGGCACCCTTGGGGAAAACCAGGAGTAATGGTCATAAACTCCTGGAAGACTGTTTCGGGCTCAACATTAGGAAAAACGTCTTCACAGTCAGGGTGTCCAGATAGTGGAATAAGCTCCCTCCAGAGGTGGTGCAATCGCCTATCGTTGAAATCTTCAAGCGGAGAGTGGACGGTCACCTCGCTTGAGGTCACCTGACCCCAGTTGTCTTTCCTGCCTGGTGCAAGGGACTGGGACCGATATTCTTCCGAGGTCCCTTCCAGCTCCTAACATCTATGAATCTATGAACCCCATCCAATTTTGTACAGAAAAATACACAAACTGTTAAATGCTGACATGAAAGACAAGATGATGCTAGTACTAAAGCACTGGTCTGGAAGTCTGGCCATTTGAATTCTATTCTTAGTCCTGCCCTAAGCTTTCTGCATGACATATAAGCTCTTTGTCCTTTAGTTTCTCCAGCTGAAAAATGAAAATAATTATTTTTCTAAGTTACAGATTTGAAGATGAATTAGTGGAGATGAATTTTTAACAGGACTTTCAGATCTGTAGATAGAAGCATCAAGCATTATTACTACATTTGGCAAATCATAAACAGTTTTCTGTTCGTTATTACTATGTTTGGCAATGGGTAAATAGTCTTTGTTTCTTCCTTGCCTATTCATACCAAGTGCAGTTTTACCCCCCTCCCATCCCCAATATTACCAGATTATTATTGAAATCTGAAATTGATATGAACTACCTCTAGATAAGCAACTAGAAAGCTTCCCTATGTCATGAATTTTCTGATACTTTTTCATTGCATTGGATCATAAATATGTATATAGAATGAGTTCCTCTGCCAGGATTTATGCTCATGGACCTGAAACAGAAAACAAAGACACGTGCAAAAGCATAAAGGTCATTGATTCCCCCCCAAATCTCTTTTTTCCGTTCGGCATTTTGGGAAAAGTTGCAGTTCTGTTCATATTTTTATTGCTTATTAATGCCTAATTGCTGTCCCACCTGCATGGAGATAATACTGACACTTCTTAGTTCAGCCATCAATGCACCTGAGAGCAGTACCCAACCTGGGACAATGACTGACAAGCCCACCTCTCAGTTGTGCAACAATTTTGCTTTTCCGATCTGCACAGATCTCTGTCGTCGGGTTGATTTGCTGCCAGATTGCCTGAAGGCTAACCAAGCCAGCAACCTTCCCATTCCCAGAGACTGTCTTCCTTCCATGTCAGACTTTAGGCTGCGGCATTTCTTTACTTTACCAGAAGATTTGCTTTTTGTATTAACGTTGATCCTCCCATTAACTGCACACTTTAAGTGATGAATTGCCATTACAAAATGCTGTTTCCCATTTATTCTTTAAACAAGAGTGCAGCCATGTTGCCTTTAGTGTTTTTAAATGTGCTAATGTTCTTGATGACATTAATCCACTGGGGATGTGGCTTAGGAGGAGAAACTAACAAATGTTAATGGAGAATCGTTTTATTTTATTTTTTTGCAATCTTCTCTAAACCGGTGTGGTACAGGATATCATTCTTCTTACTCCTCTTAAATATTTAAGCCAGTACTTTGTTTGCTCTGCCATTAAAAAAAAAAGTCAGTGCTGAACTCATTGGTTATATCTCCCTGCATTTTTATTGGGGGTGGTAAAGCAAGCCTGTTTCCTTCTTGTGATGTGCAACATACGTATGTGAATGGTGTATCTATATCTTTTTCAATATGCCTTCATGGACCCCATCATCGTATTTGAGCATTTTCTACACATTAATGGCTGGATTTTCATAATGCCCATTGGAGAGATGAAAAATAGTATCCTTATTATACAGATAAGAGGCTGAAGTGCAGTAAACCGGAGGTTATGTCCATGCACAAGTTAGGAGGAGTGGTTGCTTCATGTAAATATACCCAAATAGACTTCAATCTGGGTAGCTCAGGTACCAGTTGGAGTGAAGCCCAAGCAGTTTGAACAAAGCAGGAACCCCTGTGATCCCGGGAACTTAGGGCCAAATTCTATTAGCCCTTGAATCACCAAATAGTTGCACAAGTGGCATTTGGGGCATTTATGCACATTTACAATTTGTTGGCTACGTACAGACATTCAAAAGGAGAGGACAGAATCAGTGTGAGAACCTAAGCAATAACGACATGGGAAAAAAAAAAGCAAACAAAAAATCCATTCCCAATTATCAGGGTAGAAAATGCGTCCATTAACAAATGTCTCTTTCCCCATAATGTCATTCCATCTGAGCTGCATTCGCCCCTTTTCCCCTCCCAAACCAATCCCGCAATTACATGCATGTTTGCTTTACTGAACAAAAACTGTATTTCTGCCGATTCCAAAGTCAAGGAGCAGAGCAGAGGATTGCTGCCCTTGCACCTCCAGCACAGAGAGAGAAGCAACTTGGCTAAGCACAATAATCTTTTGATGGATACATTCAGCAAATGAAAGGTGTCTGAATAATGTTTGCCGACTGCCCCAGAGGTGCATACTCTGTGGGGCTGAAGCTTGAGGCTACATCATTAAGATAAAATAAACCCAGCTGCTCCCACCATCTTCCTGAATGTTTTTTTATGCTGAGGGAGCAGATAAATTACTCAGAAGCTTGTGCCTTCTCCGAAGCTGATCTAATGCCATCGGAGACCCAAAAGACTGCAGAGAAAGAGAGTCTGGAGGGGAGTGGTGGGTAATTCAGATCAAGAGAGAACAGCTCATATACAGAAAACAAGAAGCAGCAGTAAGAAACTAATCTGAGAAGGTTGGACAAAAACTAACCCAATAATAAGAACAATAAAAAATGTATTCACAGGAAATGTTAGTGCATTTTTGAAGCTTTTCTGTAAAGATTTATTTTTCTGTTATTTTAACATACTATCCCCCCCCCAAAAAAAACCCAAACAACCCCAAAGACCTCATATTTCTTCTTGTCCCATTCAAAAGCTGATTTTGATATGAATTTTAAGTGTCCCTAAGTTTTTAGTTTCCAATTTTTCCTCTGAAAAACCTGGAAAATTTGACCAAAATGAGGGAAAACTAACAACCCGCCCCCCCAAAAGCATCCGCTTACCATAAACCAAATCTGACCCACAAACAAGAAGGAAAAATGAAAGAAAAAGACTACTCACTCCTTAGGCTTGAGGTTTGTAATCCTGTGCAGTTTATGGAAGTTTTGCAGAAAGATGGAAGAATCTTTGGTTAAATGTGTGACCAATCCCCAAAGCAGATGCTAATATAATAGAACCTGGCCTTCTACCGCCTGGGTGAACAAGTACCTTAACCACCATGCTACAGTGTCCTGTTTCCTCATATGCTGTTTTTCTGGCACAATGCATCTTGAATTCCTTGCTGCAGTGGATTCACTTCAAAACGAGGGATGAAGCCTGCTTTCTCCTGACCATGAGGCAGCCTATTTCATGAGGGTTAGGGTAGTCTCTATGGAGGTGGGTAATGTAGGTTGGAATTCCCAGAGGCAGAAGTGGGGATTGAACGTATTTCCTGCATCCTGAGGGGGCAGTCTTAAGCATTGCTCCTCCTCCAGTGTCTAAATCATTGCTGATAAATAAGACATCAGAACCATTGGCAATGTGTAGGGGGTGCACGTGCACCCCCTGAGATCAGCCATGCACCCCCTGGAAGTGCCAGGTGCGAAACCAGAAATGCACTTCTGGTTTCACCGCTGACTTGGCAATCGGCCACTGGGGGACCCCCCGGTCACTGATCAACCACTGGAGGACCACCCCCCATCGGCAATCTGGTGCCTCCCCCAGACTCGGGAGGCACCAGTCACCCATGATCAGAACCTTTTGATGCCTTGAGGCTGACACATCGACCCAATCACTAGTAGCATCAGGAGAAATGAAGAACGTAATTGCTCTCTCTAGTACTGCAACTCAAGGTTAAAGATCCACCTGAGCCTTGGTGGCCCAGAAGCTGACAGTGTTCAGGTTGCCAACAGCACAAAGGTATCATCACATCGGAGTAGCCTTCAACACAAGTCCAGAGAGGGGCTCAAACTCACGCTCTGGCCACCCCCAAGACACCACACACATGTTATCACTGCACCCTGCAGGATGCCAATGAGTTTCTATAAATATAACCACTTGCTGCAGTGGTTGACACAAAGCAATTTTCTGATAAGAAAGTTAACTCTTCTACAAAAGAATAGCACACCCTGGGATAAATTAGAAAGCTTACCGTTCCAGGCTGCTTCTCTTCCAGTGCATTCCCCATGCAAAGGTGTTATAATCTCAGACCCTCTTATCTCTCACTGTCATTGCAAGTGACAATTTAGAGATTTAGGGAGCTAGTTCTCTAATCATTTGTATGGGAGTTACACACATAGGAGCTGCCTATGTATATTTTCCTGTGCACTGATAGGAAAAATAAGACCTCTTTGATTTATTCCAATTTAAGCAATAGAGAAACACACTTTTTTATTGAGTTATTGTTACTTGCAAGTAATTTCTAGGGCTGTACGAAATTTCGCCGGGTGTTTCGTTTTGACACTGTTTTGACTCGTTTTGAGCTCAAAACTGTGAAGTTGAAATGAAATGAAAGGATTCAAAACAGCTTCAAAATGAAATGAGGCCACTTGAAATGTTTCAAAAGTTTTTAAATGTTTTAAGTTTCCACACTGGGCTTCCTTGCAGGGAAACACAAAGTAAGGAGAGGGAGGGTGAAGATGATGGAAGGACTGGGCTCATATTGACTGTGTAGCTGGCCAGTGACTGTGATCCTTCCCTGAGGTCCCTTCCAATCCCAGTGCTGTTGGGGCGGGACGGAAAAACAGCTGTGCCTTAACACACACACACAGTCACATGTCATGAGTTTTGCTTCTCAACAGCTTGAGGTGCAGTTTCCCAGAAACCCCTGCACCTATCTTCTTGAAACCTGGCAAGCTTCACGACCTCATCAGGGGTTATTATGCCTGCTGTTTTTACCCCACTGCACCTTAACACACACACGTGACACAAGTTTTGCTTGTCAGCAGCTTGAGGTGGTTTCCCAGAAACCCCTGTACCTATCTTCTTGAAAGCTGACAGGGTTTGTGGCCTCAGCAGGAGCTACCCTCCCTGCTGTTTTCATTTTAACAGGCAAGATATGACAAATTTATAGGCAGTTTTGTGATTCCCTACTATAGCCTATGGGCGAAATGTTGAAACAGCATTGAAACAGCGAAACAGTTTTGACAAAATGAAACAGAACAGTGCTTCGAAATAAAATGAAAGTCAAGACAAAACGCTGTCCCATCGAAATGGCAAAATGGAAGTCGAAACTGAATGGTGCTGTTTTGCACAGCCCTAATTAATTTCCCCATCTATCAAGATCATCATATGTACCAAAAAATCTCAGGTCCTGAGATTTTTTTTCTAGATCTCTGAGAGCTTGAGAATCTATTATTTAGAGGAAAAGCATATTTTACATAACCAGAAAATGAAGTTAATCACATTGTGATTTTTTGAATGAAGTCTCAGCTAAAGAATGTGACTGCCAATTTCCCTTCTCCTTCAAACTCACTGTTTGATTCATGTTCAGGAGGCAGTTTTCTAGAGTTAGAAGTTCCCTGGCATCACTGATATTACCTTTTGGTTGCTAACCAAGGAAAGCAAAGCTTGGATTCAGGAATGTGCTCTTTTGTCTCATAGACTTGAACAGTTTCTCAGTGAGAGCTTCCTGCTGTCCCAGTTACATGCCTGTGAGCGGATCCTCAGAGTTTATCCAACTCTGGGATTAACTAATATTCTGTTTTATCCCCTCTCTAGGGTAATACAAGTGAAACTAGGAAGTCTTTACAAAGAATTGATTTCTTCATTCCTGTACTGCCAGAACTACCAACTTTTACAGATGAGCAAACAAAAACCTGGCAACTTGTACAGAATTTGAAACAAATACCTTCTTAGTAGCAGATACTTAAAATGCCAAAGGGGTATAACTGTGCCCACTGGGGAAAAGGAATTATTCTCAGGCATCGTCTACTGGAAATTTTTTTTAAAAAAGCTATGCTGTTTTGGATTTTAAGTTGATTAAGTTCAGCTGCTGCCAAAAGAACCTGGTAGAGACTTTAAAATTTGGTTTAAAATGGGGTTATTTTGCTTTCCTTGGGTGTGTCTACATGAGATGTGGTAATGCACATTAGTTTAATTTAATGCACATTGAGGACACACGTCTACATGGGTGCACCCTTAATGTGCATTGAAAATGTTGTATTTAGGCTAATCACATTTAGGCCTGATTATTTAAGGCATATTAATGATCATGTAGATGCAACCTGGTAATAACTTTAGTGCTGTCATTGCCCACCCACTACGGGGCCAGCTGGAGCCCAGCCTCAGGCTCCTGGATAGGAGCCTCTCCCCCCCAGGGCTGGGCTGCCTCTGTAGTAGCCCCTACCTACAGTTGCAGGCTATAAAAGCTTATAGAAATGTTGTGCCCTTGGGGCACACTTCACAGGACCTTTCAGTACTGAAGGTCCTGTGTATCCCTTGGATAGGACCTAGGCTGCTGCTGCTAGCCCTATCTGCTAGCCAGCTAGCCAGAGATCCTGCTTGGTCACAGGTGAACGTTGCAAAGGGCTGCAGCCTGCTACTCCCCCTGCCCAACCTTGGGATCTCTCCAGGGCTGCTGCCTGACTATCTCTGGCATCAAGGCTAGCACCTGCACCCTGCTGCTGATCACCCCCAGCACTGTCTGCTGTGTTTGCAGGCCCTGTGCCAAATTTGCCTCTGCTGCATGGCTTGCAGTCCCTGGCTGAGCCCCTGCACTGGGTGCTGCAACCAGCTTTCATGGGCTGGCCACACAGGGACAGCTATGTGGGGGCCCAGCGAACTGGTGAGGGACACACCACCATGTCCTCCCCATCCTCCCCATTAAAGATTATCTCTGCCCACATGCACATCCACATGCCTGAGCCTTCCATCCATGGCCCCAGGTGGAGCCAGGAGGAGGTGCAAGATCTCATGATCCTCTGGGGGGATTCAGATGTTCAGACTTAGTTTCTGCAGGATAGGTGCTCAAATGCCCACATTTATGAGGCTCTGTAGGGTGGAATGTGTAAGAGAGGCCACTCCTGGATGGCACAGCAGTGCCGCATGAAGATCAAGGCCTTGTAGGCACAGTGGGTGGCCGTAACCGACCACAACTGTCAGTCTGGTCATGTTTGCAAGACTGCAAGACTATGCCCTTCATGTGGCAGCTGACCCAAATTTTGGCTCCCCAAGCCCCAGGCCAGAAGCCTGCAGTGTATACCAGGCAAATCCCCGCCCCGCCCTGACCCCTCTGGTGTGGACAACTCGCCAAAGGAGAGACCCTCATATGTTCAGTGCCCTGGCCTGCCCACCTCCCTGGCTGCTACACCCACTGGCAGCTCAGGGAGCCCAGTTCAGTGGCTGCCTCACCAGCTCTGCACCCCCATGAGGCATGGATGGACAAGACACCACTGGCTGCTGCCAGTGCCAGCCTTTCCCTGCTACACACTGTGGGCTGTGGACACCAGGCACAGTTGTTCTCTGTCACTGGCAGGGAGGCCTATGTCAAGCTACCAGTTTGTCAGCCCAGGACATTAGGTTAGTCCTGCACTAGGGGGAGAGGTCTCCCAGTCCCCACCCTGCCTTTGTCCCTTGTCCTGGCCCTGCTGCTTTCCCCAAGGCCATATGCCTGGCACCTGAAGGTGCCAGGCAGAGAACTACAAAGACATGCTGGTCCTGAACTGGGGCAGGCAGAGGGATAGCCACCCATCACTGAGGAGCACCCCCCATCAAGTTCATTGCAGCCCCCATACCCATGGGGGAACTGGCCAAGACTGAGATGCTGGGCACCTGCTCCTGGACCCTGCCCCTTAGGTGCCCCCACCCCATGGCCCTCCACTCTGGGACAGAGATTGAGACTGTTTTAAATACTTTTCACTTTGGGAAGAGTATTTTTTTTTCTTGGTGGATGGGGAGGTGGTGGACGGGGGACTGTGTATTGGGGAGAGTGTGAGAAGGGGGCTCTAAGGTTGAAGGGGGAGGGATTGGGGTTGGTGTTGTGAGGGAAATAAAGGTGTTTTGTTTCAACTGTGTGCATGTCCAGAGAGTGGCGCTGGGGTGGGCAGGGGGTATGTGGGCCGTGGGGCAGGCAGGCTGGAGCAGGGAGTACAGGAGGAGGGGGCAGGGCAGAGGCTTCTTCAGCTGGTTACCTGGCCCTTTCTAATGGGTGTGTGGATGTCCTGGGGCCTGGGCAGGGAGGGCCTCCTGGGGCCAGCTGGGCCAGCACCATGGCCAGTAGCAGCATGGGGGTGGGAGCAACAGGGTACTGGGTGTTGCTGGCAGAGGCTGGGGATGGGGCAGGGGCAGCCCTGGCAAAGGAAGGCTGGGGGGAAAAGGAAGGAGTTGGCATGTGCTGCCCCTGCACTGGGCATGCAGCTCCTGGGCAGGGAAGGGGCTTGAGAGGGATTAGACCTTTGAAGATGGTTGCTGGGTGCAAGCAGCTGGCTCTGGCTTCAACATAGCTGCAAAGGGGGCTGGTAGCTATGTGGCCAGAGTCTGGAGCTCCCCTCAGTGGCCACAGGGGCACATGGCAGGGCTGGAGTGACTTGGGACTAACTTTAGTCCCAAATCTCAGTATGTGTAGACACCTGCCAAAAATCGCTTAATGCACATTATCTTAATTCACATTCAATTTAAGTGTGCTTATTTGCTTGTGTAGAGCTTGAGACTAATTCCTCATTAATTTAAGCTTAAGTGAAATGATCTTCGCTTAAACCAGAATAACTGGCCACAGCTTATTACATCGGTTTGATTAGCTGATTTTGAATTTTAAACCAGTGCAACTTGCTGTTGTAGAAGAGGCCTTTACCATTGAATGGGTGCCTTTTTAGGCAAAATGTGTTGATGTGGTAGATACTGCATTAACGCCAGAAATATATTTATGAATATCCATATTGGAGAATCTCTGATTCTAGAATGCCTGTTTCAATCTTCAGAAATATTTTTTTTAAAAGAAAAGAAATAATATAAGCCTAATAGATGTAAAGGGGTTATGGTCCTGAGCAGAAATGATGGAAGATATCTTAGAAATACACTTTTAAAAAAAGGAAGTACAGTATATACAAAAATAAGGATTAGCAGAAGCAAAAAGTTCTCTTGAAATAGACTTTGAAATTTGTTGTTGTTGTTGCTGATTTACTGTTTCTTGTTAACTGAACAAAAAGAAAAAAAATTGCTCAGTTTGTACAGCTAACGCTGAGGTCTTTGAGTGTTTCAGGCAAAGATGAAAGGGAGGATATTGTGGCATGTGAAAATAAAGGAATTAACCGGAGGTAAAAGTGAACAGGGTTAACTCCAAATAATCGAAGCGTAACAAATATTCCTTTTCTTGACCATGCATTTCAGTTGACACTGTTTGTAATGATAGTAGTATTGTTAGTAAATCAAGTTACATGGAAGCAAGCTGGTTCATGTGAGGCTCTCAGGACCCAGTTCAGGACCCCTGAAACCCAGTGTTTTATTGTGTGAACCAGGCTTCCCCTGGTCAGATGCTACATATGATCCGCGTGTCATATAAGGCAGGTAACTTCACCATTCTGCATCCATGTTTCCTCTCCAGTTCCCACCTTAGATTGCAGATTCTTTGGGGAAAGGACTATCTTTGATTTATCTACATCTATGACCCTGAGACAACGGCCCAATATCAATCACAATCAATTAGTACTATAGGGGTAAAAAACAAACCCATCAGAACAGTAAAATAAATATTATTGGTGTGAGATATTATCAGTGCAAATTTTAAAGCCAGAAAAAGTGTCAAGCTAGACAGTGATCACAGAGATCCTGACTATCTAAGATGAGGATAATAGAGCTATGAGAGCTAAACTGAAGAAATAGCCAGAGCTAAGGGGAATAACAAACAGGAAAAGAGAAGGATGGCAGAGGAGAAGAGCTGTAATAACAGGTAAGCTGAGGACAATGGATAATGAAGACACTTCCATTTAGCTCTTAGAGGCTTGACAAGGCAACTCACATAATGAAAATTACTGGCTTTGCCTTTGTATTTTCAAGATAATTCACCATAAGTAGCAGCGCTCCGCTGCTGAGGGGAAGATGTCTTTCCAACGTGCCTAGTTACTGAATTACTGCCCTGCAGTGGTACTACAGGTAAAAACCACTCCTTCTGTAAGTTAATGAGCCACATGTATCTCTCTGTATACAGAGCAACACTTTACAGGCAACTGTTCCTGCCCCCCGAATCTGAGAATGAGTTTTGACCTCAAGGTCTAAATCCATTGATAGATACCAGGTGCTCTCCATGTTTTCTGAGGGTTTAGTGGGACTTTGGGGCATAATAGATAATTCCTATAATGTCTGTGTAACACCCACACACACTTGGGTTGTGTATGGTAAAGTGTGTGCTTTTGGTTGTGTGCGTGTTTTTATGTGGGAAGATGGCCCCTGTTGTTCTGGCCATGTGCACTGCACATGGAAAGCTGGGGCCTGTATTTGGGCAAAATAGGTAAAATCCTTTGACCTCATTGACCAGAGGAAGCAGAACATTCCCCAGGCAGATTGAGTAAGAGAGAGTCCAAGTCCCTAATTGGACAAGGCTTGGGTGATTTCACACCAGGTCTATAAGAGCAATTCAAATGAGGTCTTTTTCTCGCTTTCTCCTGGGGCTGCCAAGAGCTGTACAGCTGAATTGGGAGGCAGAAAAAACTGCTCCCCATGGAGTATCTCTCCTTGCTCTTCCCTGGAGAGGAAAGTGATATCTATGTGAAGGGAAAGCTTCATGTATAGGGGGAGAAAGTCTGTCTTGGAGTTTGAGACCCCCTATTTCCTCCCTCTCCCCACCCCCTCTTTTTTTAGTGGGATAATACCATGGGGGTATTCATCCCTGGAGCAGATTGACCAGGAATGGGAACCTTGCAGTTGCTGGCCACATGGGCCTGACCCCACTCTGTTTGTAATTGCTGGGCATTTGAACACATGCTTGCACCGCAGCACCGGGCGCTTTTAAAAGCATCCGGTGCTGCAGCACATGCACTTGTATAAATGGCGAAATGCACATCAGTGTTGAGAAAATGGTAGCGCGCTTTTGAACTAAAACACATCAAAGGTGTTTTAGTTCAAAAGTGCACTGCTGCCATTTTTCTCGGCACTGACACGCATTCCACCCTTTATACAAATAGATGTGACACCGCGCCGGGCGTGCCAATTTGGGTGTGGAGCAGACATGATTAATCGAGTATACTCCAAAATGCTGGATCTCCAGCATGTCAGAGCAGACAAATGTATGTGTATAAATGCCTGTAGTATCTCAGCATAGTGGTGTAGCTGAGATTGGATGTGCAGGCTGCAGCCATAGGCCCGGGCTCTTTTGGATGAACCCCAGTCATATTTTCGACTGGCAGATTTGGACCAGGGTGAAGCCTGGCACAGTTTGAGCCAGGGTAAGACCTAGAACTTCTTGTTGTTGATCCAGGCCTCAGTGGATTATAGGCCTGGCTGGCTTTTGCTGCCCAGTTCAGGCCCAAGCCAAGCCAAGCTTGACCTTTCCTCCGAGCTCTTTTGCAGTTTTCTGCCCATCAGAGCTGGGATTGGGACTAAGAATTTTGGGGTGCGGTATGCTGATGAAAGCCACAGTTAACCCCTCAAAGCCACCATGCAGAAGTGGAGGTTGGTGCTCTACCACTTCTCCAGGAGCACTGGAGCCCCTTGCAATGCAAAAAGACCCACAGTCTTGAGAAGCTCCCTGCCGCACAGTGAACCCAATGAGCAGCTCATAGGACTCTGGTGTGGGCTCCCCTCTCCAGCCCCTTGCTGAAGGGCAGGTATGGGGTAAAGGTCCCCAGAACTACCTTTCTTTTGGAGAGCCCCAAGTCCCAGACTGGCTGGACATGGATGAAGCCTCCCCAAGAAGGTGCCACCGATAGACTTTGTTTTGTAGTTAATAGTGTTTAAAAATTACATTTAGTGTTTTCTTTTGTTTCTTTTGGGTTTTATTTTCTGTGGGGTTTTTTGGTTTGGGTTTTTGTGTTTACACTGCTTGCGAGGAGGGTGTTTTGTTTATATGGGATGCCCCAGCAAATCTAGTGTTCCCAGATTTCTGCATGGGGGCTCAAGCCACTGGTATCATTTATGGGGTACCCCAAAATGTGAACCCAGCTCTTCTTGCAGCCTACTGGTGCTCAGCAGAAGGGTTTTACCATGTGACTGGTTTTGCATTACGGTAATACCCATAAGGTGCTAGGAGCAGTGCAGGCCCTGCCCAAGAGGGTTTACTGCATAACAAGATACAGCCAAGGAGCTGGAGGGGAAAAATTGATAAAATAAAAGCAGTTATTCAAGTTCTTTTTCTTTAATAAATTAGTTCAGTTTCTACTGGTTCTTGAGCCAGGAACTAGAAGCTGGCCATGTTTTGTAGGTATCATGGCAGTTATGGGTCTTCAAAAAGGGATTTAAATGTTTCCAGACTGATTTGGGATTCCAGCATTCTTTATTCTTGCTAGCTTTATGTGGGAGCTATATCCTTAGAAGAAAGACAAAGAAACAAATTTTTTATGTTTTTTTTTCTAGTTAAGTTTTCAAAACAATATGGTGTTTATTTTCATAATCAGATAAAAATCATGCCTTACAGTCTTAGTTTAAAAGATTTCTTTCCCCCTCTTTAAGCTTCCAAAATTCAGCGACATTTATTTCAAGATTTCTGATAAACTAAATGGGATGTGACTTAAGTATTTCCTTATTCTAGGTAAATGGTACCTTATTATGATCCTACACGAGGGATGCCATCTTCATTAACTGGACACAAGGTATTTTAAGAGCCTACAATTGATCAAACTCAAAATGATGTAGATGTTCATGTGGTCATTTTAACCTTCCCCAATTTTTTTTTTCAGTTTCAGGAAAACCTGGAGATTTTTATTTTTTACACCTTTATTATCCAAGCAAACCTTGAGGTGGAGGCTTTTAAGTGTTTCAGCTATGAAGCGGGGATGTTTAAGGGTAACATATGGAAGCAGCAATTAGTTTGGAAATTGAGACCATTTTAATTGCATTTGCTTTACATCAAAGGTTTAGCCAATCCTTTAGTTCCTCTTCTGCATTCGACTGCCTGGCCAATACCATCATTCGCCATGTTCTTCGAACTTAGTTTTTACATTCCTAGTAATTACTGTTTTAATTATTGTTTTCACCCCCCCCACCCCTCACATTTACTTTAAACACTATGGAGGGAAAAAATAATCTCAACAAAATCACTTTTGAGGCACTTTATGTCAGAAAGATATTGCAGGATAATGGTCCCAGAACTCTAGTCACTGTTGTGCTAAGATCACGTTCAAGCAGCACCATGTGCTAATAATTTTTTATGACAATCAGCTGAAAAATTCAAGCCTGGTAGATCTGTTCTTGTCTGCCCGCAGTGCTGAGTAAAGGTCCTGAAGTCAATAAAGAGAAATCTTTTCATTGACTTTGATACAGTTCAGATTGAGTCCTAAAGACTCTCAGGCAAAGCAAACAGGGCACACAGAGAGCAGCCTTATGGCAATACAATGGGGTACACCCCCCTCCCCCATCCCACCTCTATATAATTTGTTAGCGTTAATGGATGAGTGTCTGAAGTGTTGCTAACTTCTGGCTTGAATCGTTAAGGGTAACAACACATAGAAGTTAGAGAAGGAGATTACCTATTAAATCCTCCAGTCAACGCTTCTGCTGGATTAGATCGGACAGTACATATTCCAGCACGTAATAAAGTCTACTTCAACATGTCCATAGCAATGAGCCTTTCACTATGTCCCTCCTGGACTCTCCTCCCTAATCGAATGATGGCACATTTATTCCTTAAAATCATGCCATTCCTTGGATATACTCAAACCAGCCAAAAGGCTTTGTTTCTCATAATAAGCGAAATACTCTTTAGGCTATCACACCTACTTTACTGACATGAAACCAGCCTGATAAATACAGTAGCAATCTTCTGAGCACTGAATCTGACACCCTTATTCCACTTGAATACTACTTTGAATAGCTCCATTGACTTCAGTTGGATTATTCTGATAAGCAAAAGGGGTGCTGCAAAACCCTTTCAGGAGTGCCATGGCAGAGCCCATGTGCTTTGCGCAGTGACAGTTGTTGGTTGGAAAAAGCAGCCTGGCTCCCCAGACCTGCCTCCTCCAAACATGCCTTCTTCATTGGAAGAAACAACAAGCACTTGGAGCAGGACATGCAGGAGAGCAGGCAGGTGGAGCAGAAGAGGTGGGTCCTTGCAGAGCAAGCTGGTGTTCACTGGCAATGTGGGGAGGCTTCTTTCTGGAGGCATGGGGAAGCAGGAGCCAAACGGAGGAGATGGTTTAACTCTGAATGGTGCTACCCTGGGCTGTGCCAGGCAAAGAGGGGCAACTGCCCTGGTAGAATAGCAACAAAGGGTCCCACTAGCAGGATCCTACTGAAAGCAACCTCCCCTTTCATCAATCACAGCCCAGGAAGGGAGCAAGGGCTTGTAGGAGACAGAAGTGCCTCAGGAAGAAGGAGCAAGGGCTTCTGCCCCATCTGTTCCCCCTGCCTCCGTCTCTACATTATCTAATTTCAGAAATACAGCTAAAAGGGGGATGGAAGAGAGAGAGAGAGTCTGCATCTTGTCACCAATGATTTAGGCAGCCCCATCCCTATTTGCAGGCAGGGGCACTCATATCCAGAGACCCAGAGCTCAGCACTTCTGGAAAGATGGGTCCCATTAAAGTTTAAGCTGAACATGATCACATGCATGATCAGAGGACAAGAGAACAAGTCATATGAGGAAAGGTTGAGAGCCATGGGACTCTTCAGCCTGGAGAAGTGTGGGCTCAGGGGTGACTTAGTGGCAGCCTATAAGTACATAAGGGGTGTACATCAGGATCTGGGGGAAGATCTGTTCACCAGAGCGCACCAGGGGAAGACAAGGTCTAATGGTCACAAACTCCTGCAAGACCATTTTAGGCTGGACATAACGAAAAACTTCATTACTGTCCGTGTTCCCAGAGCCTCGAATAGACTCCCTCCAGAGGTGGTGCAAGCACCTACTCTGGACCCTTTCAAGAAACTTTTTGATGCCTATTGTACTGGGATGCTTTGACCCTAGCTGATTTCCTGCCCGTTGGGCAGGGACTGGACCCGATGATCTTCTGACGCCCCTTCCAGTCCTAATGTCTATGAAATCTATGAACCCTGCAAAAAGTGGAGCACTCAGAACAGTGATTTCAACCCCGGTTTCCCTGGGCTTTATGCCTCAAGGGAAATGTGTTGGGGTGGGGAAAGGGGGAAGCCATGCCTCCCCTGTGTAAGGAAAAGTGGGGTGTTCCTCTTTCTAAATCTGCCAAGGGTACAGCTAAATCCTAAGATGCTATGGAGGGAGACTTTTATGTCTGAAAGGGTTGAGAATCACTGCTCTATATAAATAGTCATGCATGGGACAGAAGCTCACTCCCTTTGCAAAGGCTATCCCTTAAAAAAATATGAATGGTTTTAGATGGACTGCAATCAACATTATTTTTGATCATCTAGCAATGGACTGCCCTTGTAAAACGATCACGCATCATAGTTTCATAGTTTCATAGTTTCATAGTTTCAGGGTCGGAAGGGACCTAATAGATCTTCTAGCCCGACCCCCCACCAGGGCGGGAGAACAACCCAAAAACACAAACAAAACCACTCACCCTAAAAACAAAAACGGGACTCAAATGAGTCCAGCCAGGTAAGTATCCAGCCTCTTCTTAAAGATCCCCAGGGTAGGGGCCAGCACCACCTCCCTTGGAAGTTGGTTCCAGCTCCTAGCCGCCCTAACTGTGAAGTAGTTTTTCCGGATGTCCAATCTGTACCTCCTCTCCATCAACTTGTGCCCATTATTCCTTGTTATGCCAGCAGGGGCTAGGGGAAACAGCGTCTCCCCCAAACCCTTCTGGTTCCCCCTAGTGAGTTTATAGACGGTCACCAGGTCCCCCCTCAGCCTTCTCTTGTGGAGGCTGAATAGGTTCAAGTCCCGCAGTCTCTCACTGTAGGGTCTGCCCTGTTGTCCCCGGATCATGCGGGTGGCCCTCCTCTGGACCCTCTCCATGTTGTCCACATCCCTCCTGAAATGGGGCGCACAGAACTGGACACAATACTCCAGCTGCGGCCTGACCAGCGTCGCATAGAGGGGGAGGATCACCTCCCTGGCTCTACTCGAGATGCACCTGTGGATGCACGACAAGGTCCGGTTAGCCCTGCCAACCATGACCTCGCATTGTCGGCCCATGTTCATCTTGGAGTCAATAATGACACCAAGATCCCTTTCCGCCTCCGTGCTCTCAAGTAGGGAGCTCCCCATCTTATAAGTGTGCTGCTGGTTCCTACTACCCAAGTGCAGCACCCTGCACTTGTCCGTATTGAAACGCATCCTGTTCCTGTCTGCCCACCCCTGTAACCTATCCAGATCCTTCTGCAATCTCTCTCTCCCTGCTAGCGTGCTCACCTCCCCCCAAATTTTGGTGTCATCAGCGAATTTAAACAGGTTGCTCTCCACCCCAACATCAAGATCGCTGATGAAGAAATTGAACAGCGCAGGCCCCAGGACCGAGCCCTGGGGGACTCCACTACCCACCTCCCCCCAAGTCGAGTATGATCCATCCACCACCACCCTCTGAGTGCGACCCTTCAGCCAATCTGCAATCCATCTGACCGTGTAGGCATCTATGCCACAGTCGCCTAGTTTACTAATTAGGATGGGGTGAGAGACGGTGTCAAAGGCCTTGCTGAAGTCCAGAAAGACTACATCCACCGCGACACCTGCATCCATGGCCTTTGTGACCTGATCATAAAAGGCAATCAGGTTGGTCTGACATGATCTCCCCCTAATAAATCCATGCTGATTGCCCCTGAGCATCATCTCGGATGCCGGCCCATCACAAATGTGCTCCTTGATGATCTTCTCAAAGAGCTTCCCCAGGATTGAGGTAAGACTGACGGGCCTATAATTGCCCGGGTCCTCCCTTTTCCCTTTTTTGAAGATGGGGACCACATTAGCTACCTTCCAATCGTCTGGCACCTGGCCCAAGCACCACGATCGCTCGTAGAGCCGTGCCAGGGGCCCTGCAATAACCCCAGCCAGCTCCCTCAGCACCCTGGGGTGGAGAGCATCCGGACCCGCTGACTTGAACGCGTCCAGCCCCTCCAGAAGCTCTCTAACCCGGTCCTCCCCAACCTGAGGTCTGAAGGCGATCCCCTCGCGTCCGGCTTCTATCACAGCAGGGAAGTCCCGGTCCCTGCACAAGAAAACGGAGGTGAAGAATTGGTTAAAGAGGTCCGCTTTATCCTCTGACGCAACCACCAGATTGCCCCGCATATCCTGCAGGGGCCCCACATTACCCGGCGCCTTCTTCATCCTCCCAATATATTTGAAAAAGGACTTTTTGTTATCCTTAATCCTGGACGCTAATCCGAGCTCTATCTCCGCCTTGGCCTTCCTAACAGCCCGCCTGCAGGCCCGAGCAGAGGAGGTATACTCCTCTTTGGAGATTACACCCCCCTTCCACCGGGCGTACGCCACCCTTTTGGCAAGCAGGCATCCTCCATGGTCATTAACCAACCAGTCTTTAATCTTGGTTTTCCTCAAGCACACTATGTTGTTACAGTGATGTCTCTGCAGCTATTGCAGGGAATCGCTTTGTTTCCATTTTCAGCAGAAGTGACAGGGCAGCCTTTTTTCCACATCATTAATATAATTCTCTCCTATGACACTACAGGTGGTGCAGCAAGGAACATTCCTAAGTGGAGGGTCTAGAGCAGGCTTGTCCAACATATGGCCCGTGGGCCACCATGCGGCCCTCCAAATCATTTTCAGAGGCCCAAGGTGCTGCGATGGGAAACGAAAGTAAACATTGTACTTTTGTTTCGGGGTTGGTGATGTGATACCACTTCCTGTGAGGTCTTTGAATATGGCTTGCCAGCCCACTGGGTGATAAAAAGTTCATGATCTGGCCCTACATTCAAAAAGGTTGGACACCCCTGGTCTAGAGGCATATGTTTTCTCATATTTCATCCAACTAAAGTGAGGCCAGGTTTTATCCAGCCCCATCAATAACATCCTGTACTGCCTGTGACCATGTGCACTCACTACTGGGTTTCTTTCCTTTCTGCACTGATCATAACTCCCCCCGCCCCCCCACTTCCTGGGAACATGCTAGGAGACTACATGGATTCAGTCCATTCATACAAATTAAACAGAAGATAGGAGTTGCTTTTATTATGGAACTAATGTGCCTCCTGGTCCATTTATCCTCATTCTGGGTGTTTGTTTAAGAAGAAATGACTTACTGCAATACAAATAATAGGTCCCACAGAGGCAGAAGGGTAAGGCTTTTCATCCTGGGCTGGCATTTACCAAGAGTGTCCTGCTGTTGGGAATAAACTGCTGCTTGAGGAGGGCTGCTGTGATAACTCCCTAGCTTCTGGCTGCACTGCTATCTTAGGCCCACAGCACCAGCTAATCCCAATAGCAGGACATTACTGACAGAAGCTAACTCCTGCCACCACTCCCAGCAACCAGAGCCTTAAGCTCCACTGCCACCAGCTCCAACCACTACTGACCACCATCAATGGGCAACACTGGATTTGGTAGCAAGAAAAGTGAAGACTCCCCAGGGGGCCTCTATTTTGGTGCCCTGTCTAAGTCTTATGCCCTGATAGCCTACTATTAGGTACACTTCTGAGGACTTACAAACCAATTCTGGAGAGAGGATGGGTGAAGAGGCTGCTCACACATACAGAATTTGGATTGAAAGAAAAATAGATTTTTTTTTAAATTATTTTTTGATAACAATAAAATAGGGGAAAATAGTTTAAACAGAATTTTATTCTACCCCCCACCACTCCAAAAAACAAAACAAAACAACCTTACTTGGGTTTTTGTTTTTGATAAAAAATAAAGCATTAAGAAACAAAGTGATTTTGGATGGAAACATTTCACAGATATCAAAACAAATGATTAGGGTTCTCCCAAAATTTGAGGGTTTATCTTTTTAATTTATATATTTTTTTTTGGCAAAACTGAATAATTTTGTAAAGCATTTTGGTCCCCTGCCCAGGAAAAAAATACAGTTGTAATGACACTACTTTGGCCAGAAAAGAAAAATATATATATTACATGCCTGATTCTACTGGAGACTCCAGCTAAGTTCAGGATGTAAGACATAAATTGTATGACACAATTCATGCTTTGAAGAGGTTACAGTTGAATTTGACAGGAAAGACAAAGGATGAATTATTATCCTACTCCTTTACAAGTTGGGAACTGATAGACAGGGAGACTAAGGGCTAGAGCCAATAGAGGCCTTGGATGCCCAATAGTTAGGAGTCGAAATGCCTCCCTGCTAGATTCCTGGCCTCCTAAATGAAATTCAGACCCTAGAGTTAGGTGCCTCAGATTGAGAAATAAGCAACACTACGAGCTGCTCAAAATAGAGATGACTAATATGGAAATGCTGAAGACAGGGATGAATCTTAAGTCACATCTCAGAATCTCCAGCTTGGAACCCTTTCCTAATGGCTTTCTTTTATGTGAGTAGGATGCATTTAAAAAAAATCATTAGATTAAATACAGAAATAATCTAAGGTACAGGGACTTGAACCCAGGTCTTCTCCTAAAGGATGCACATTTGAATGTCCTTGAGACCTAATAGCCAGGTCTCCTACTTCCTTGGTAAATGCTCCAACCACTAGGCTATCACATAAAAATAGAGACAATCCTCCAGCCACATTTAAAAGGAAACAGCAGACACTTGTGAAGAGAGCGGTTGTGTTTGTTGTGTTAATTGCACTAAAAAGACCATCTATTGAATGGATCCTCTCAGGCCAAGGTAGAGGATTACCTAATTTCTGCATCCTGGTTAGTATTAGGCATCTACTCAGCCTTGTCAAAAGGGTGGGGCTCCTGCACATGTCCAGGATTAAAAGACCCTTAATGTACCTAAAAGCTCTAAGATCCCATCATACAGGGCCTCTGAAGCTTAGGTGCTTCCAGAATTAGGCAGAATCTGCTGGGGGGCAGACGGGTCAGGGTTGCCTAAATTCTGCTTGAAACTCAAATTAGGTGCTGAAGGTGTCTTACAGATCACTCCTTAAGAGACTTGGGTAAAGTTCATGTCAATCACTAATATAGATATCTGGTGAGAAGGAAAGTTAGGAGAAGAACCTATCATTTGATTTCCATCCAAGTCTGACCAAACCCTGCTTGCATATTAGCAGAAGAGAAGGAGAGAGAAAAAAGAATGGGAAATTCTTTGTAAAAACAGAAAATGTATTTCAGCATCACTGACACACTGTGCTTCTGAAGTCAGCTATGCTCCCCAGGCACTTCAGCAACTTAGTGAAATTGACATTCTTGTCAGTTTCACTAATAGGAGAGGTGATACCAACAGGAATGCCAATTGCACAGAACAGTTGCCTGGGATTCCAGTTCTGTGCCTCTGGTTGGAGTCCGTGCTCCCAGCTGCATAGCACAAAGCCTGGAAGCACCTGGCTGGGCTGGTGCCCCAGAGCCATGGGGCCCAGTTTATGTCATGCTCCCACCCCTGGGACAGGCTGTCTGGTGGTTGTGTCACAGAGCTGGGGACCCTCGTAGAGCAGGATCGCCAGCCCTGGGGTCAGTTTTCAGCAAGCTGGTTCCATGGGAACCTTACCTGTTAGGTTTAGTGAAATTTTCATTGAAGCCAACATTTCAGCAGAGGGGTAGCCAGCTCTTCTGGTGCCATGGACAGATTGGAGTAGGGGTGTAAGCAGGAAAGGAGGGAGGGGCAGGCAGAGCCTTACCTGACACTGTTTGGGCTCACAGCACTTTGGCAGCAGCTGTTGCAGCAGATCTCACTTCTGCAGCTCTGGGACAGATTCCCTACATGCTGGCTGCAGCAGCCCTCTCTACTATTCTGGAGCCTCCTCTAAATCAGCACCTGGGACTGGTACCCTATTTGCCCACCCGTAATTACACTACTGTATTTCAGAAACAGTTTGGGTCTCAAACAATCAGCATCTTTTGAGGAGCTATGGTGACCATGGTGGGTCTCTCCACAATCAGGCAACTTGTGCTAATTATTTTCATTGCCAGGTCCATTGGTAACACTATAGGATAAGGTGGTTTTGTTGCATTCTGCAGTCTCTCTGGTGCAGTTACTTATTCATGTATCCTAAACTGAATACAACGTTGGCATTACAGATGCTAATCACACAGCTCATTTTGTTTTCACTTTAGTTATTACAAAATAAAGCCTGCCGCTAGGGAGACAGAGCTAGATATCTTGATAAGTGGATCATTTCTTCATGTATATGGAACAGAATCAGTCCTCTGATTTGCAATGTCTGGTTTTCAGAAGTCACCATATCAGAAAAAATGGGCCAAGTGCATTCAGTAGATACCCACCATCTTCAAGGATTAATGTCTAGCACAAATGGATAATTCAAGGTATCTTCTTCCTACTGACAAACATGCTTCTTTATCTGTTGCTCACTCTGAAACTACTCATTATATCAGGTTATTAGCCCTTATGAGAACAAAGCTAACCTGCCAAATGTGGACCAATGCAATATCTTTCAAGGTCTCCACATAGTCTGAACCAATAACTCAGCTGTCTGAACTGCACCTTGTAAAAGTTATTTTGTTCTCTTATTGTAAGCCAGTCTGATCATGTGTTGAGAAGGACAACATGGAAATCAAAGGAATAAATAAAATCTCAGAGGTATGCCACCATTTAAATACAAACATTTCCCCATTTCACAATTCATCATTAAAGGACAACCATAGTATGCTTAGGAAGCCCACATGACAGACACAACATATGGCCAGAAGACAACAAAGTGTGACCTTAGCATTTGAGACGGTCTTTGATATTTCTGAAGCAGAAGAGTAACAAAAAAGGAGAGTGAGGGAGGTGGAAAGCTGAAATCCCATGCACACGTATGCACAGTGATAGTGAGGGGATTCAGACAGGCTTCCTTTGCATCTGTCACCACAAAGGATCATAATTCTGTTGGCCTGAAGGTTTTCCTGTGCTATCCTCCAGCACATGCTTGCATTTGCAATGATTTACCATCATCTAAAAATCACCCTAATGTTAAAGATACAATATGAACTTTTGAGATCTTAACATAGAGGTGGCCATCATGGCACACAACACTTCAAACTTTAAAGTATTGCTTTCTGCCAATGTAAGAAGTGTTAGGGTGACAATATCTGGATCTTGGCGAGCACTGGATTTGTAGCTGAATAAAGGCATGACCTGTGGCCTAGCAGAGCTGCTGACCATAAGGCAGAATGATATGTTAAAAGTATATTGCAAGACATTTAGTCAAGCAGATTTTGCTTATGAATGCTTATGCTAAGCCAGCCATTTGCTTATGCTAAGTAAGCATTTTAACTGTGTCAACCATTTTCAAGTGAGTCTGTGTGAGTCTGTGTGCTGTAAATGAGGTGAAGCTTTAGGAATGTAGAAGATGGCATAACCTGGGACTGAAAAACAGAATGGAATGTAAAAAACAACATGTAATTGATGACAAAATCCGAGATGAACATATGCAAAAATGTGAATGGTGATTGGTGAAGAAGCCTCCAGAAGCTTCCAGGTTTTGTTCAAAGTCTGCCCATTGACCGAAGAAATAAGTTCATGGCCTTGGACATGCTCTCATACCAAAAAGGAATGTAAATGAGTAAAATGCATAGGCAATTCCATGCTAATGAAGCAAACAGTAAACAGAGGTGGAGCTTAAGATGGGAGAAGAAATGGGTGAAACAGAAAGAGGGACAGAGGTGGAACAAAAGTTAATAAGTATGAACTAAAGTGTATAAATATGGAAAGGACTATTGTTCGTGGCTGCTCCCCACTTTCACAGGCTGTGTGTCTGAGTTCGCCCAAAGCTGTCTCCATTCTGAATAAAGCTGTTGTGAGCAATGTGTGCAAGTAGCGTTTGCTCCCTGCTTGCTTGGGCTAATGAGAAACAGTATCCATGAGCGATTGGATCATTGTGTCTCTAGTCGTTGGGTGCCGCATGAAGTCAGGGTCTAACAAGAAGTAGTAGTAGTAGTATGCTCAAGAGATCCCAGGAAGATGACCATGGCCTCACACTGCCTCCTCGCCCTTTCACACAGCTGCATTGCAAAGGAGGCAAAAAAAATCCCAAATGTGATGCTCCTCTGCTCAGGATCAGACTGACCCAGACCCTCTTTCCAGGAACCTGTGGTGGGGTTTTAAGTCTGCAATGTAGTAAAACCCAAGTACCTCATCTTACATCTTGCAGCCATTGACATATCCTCTGAAAAATCCAAAAGAAAATTATTTTTTTCCTTTTATATTTAGGCATAGCTCTGTGCACTGTAAATATTTATATCAATATGCCTGGCTTTTCAGCAG
>NW_005841890.1:4065360-4071934 GCF_000455745.1 Alligator sinensis
TAGGTCTTATTTAGCAGAGAGAAGAGAATAGGATTAATGTTGATACCAGCATTCAATAAACTAGGCCCTCACCATCTGTGAAATTAATGCAATAAAACAGAACCTTCACATGTCATTTAGTTTTAATTTCTTTTCAAAGAGAATCAAGCCTAATTAAGGGGAGGTTTTTGAAGGAAAAAAGCAGGAGGTAGAAAGGAGAAATAAAACATGGGGACTGAAAGCACCATATTGTAACTTATGATTAGGGAGGGGAGAGATGAATTTGCATGATGATCCCTTTCATATTTATTCAGTTACAGAAGTGTTTGGAGTGCACCAGGCACAGGATGATGATTACAGACAGACTGAGGCTTACAGCCAGCCAAATAACCCATCAAAATTAAAGCTCTCTCCCTCTTATAGATAATGGTCCAAACATAGCTCCTACTGTAGCTTCCAAACACTCATGGAAGAAAAGTCTTGAGAAGCACCAGTTGTGCCTTGAGGTCTTTCTAATGGTTTTGTCCTAAATTCAGCAAATCACTTCAGCATGTGACTTCAATGGGTTTGTTCATGTGCTTAATATTAAGCATAAGCTGATATGCTTTGGTGGATCAGGGCTTTTTATTTCCATGACTTATGTAGCTGAAAACTCTGCATAAGGATTTTTCCAAGTAGCTTGGTGTTTCCTTTATTTTTCTCTCCCCTGAGAAGAGAGGGGACTGTCTAATGACTGACAGCTGTCATTAAAGTGGAGGGTGGGAAGGAGGACAAATGAGGTGCAAATGATTGACTAACAACCCTCATTTTCAGTTTTCAATCCTTGTCTTTAAATATATAATAAATTCTTAACTCTTTCAGTTAACTCTTTCTTGCTCAGCCTATTGCCTTATTTCTCCATAGCCTCTCCCTTGGTTGGTACATCTTGAAGTTAGATAGCTTCCCCCCCCCCCCCCCCCGGTTTGCAATAAATCCAGAATTTATACTAGGTTGAAGGCAGGCTACATACTGGGCACACCTACATGTGCCATTAGTGTGCAGCAATAAACTGTGGAGCTTATTGCTCTAGGGCACATGGTATATACATGCACCCAAACTGCAGCACATTGAGCTGGGTCAGAACAGCCCTGGCTGGCAGGGGATCTGGGAGGGGAGGAGCAGCAGGGGTCAGCCTGCCAACCCAGGGCTGCTTTCACCAGGCTTATTGTGCTGCAGAGGGGCTGGTCTGGGCACGAGGGTGTTTCAGTGCAGGGCTAGCCAGCAGGCAGCCCTCATCCTGAAACACCTTTGTGCCTCAGCCAGCTGGGTCAGTATCCACATGTGTGCTGTTGTGCACAACCCCCCCCCCCCCCCCAAACAGGATAGGACTTGTGTTTAAATGTCCTACCCTGCTGCAGAGTTTATTAGTTCCCCATGCCCTAAACGGGGTGTGTGTGTGTAGTAGGGCTGTGCCAAGATTCAGGTGCTGATTCGATTTGGAGGAGATTCGGCATGATTTAGCGGCTGAATCTCTGAATCTGAATCATATCAGGAGACCAGTGAAAAGGTCTGAATCGATTCGAAGCTCTCTGAACTGACTGGAAAAGTTTCAAACAGTTTTGGAGAGCTTCAGAGATTTGGGCAGTCCCCACTCATTGCTGCAGGGAGCTGGACCTGGAGGAGGGGGGGACCCCCACCAGGCCCCACCCCCTGCTTGCTTCCCAGCACCCCTGAGCACCCCCACCCCCGCCCACTCTCCCAGTCACATCAATGGCTGCCCCGCCCAGCCCTAGCATCCCAGCGCTTAAACAAACAAGCAAAAAATGCCCCATACTCATTGGCTGCTGCAGCATCATTTGGGGCCTCTGTGGACTCATGGTAGAGACCCCCATGCAGTGTAGGGCAGTGGAGGATAGTGGGGATAATCCCACCCTTCTTGGCAACAGCCGGTGACTTGGGGCTTTAAAAAAAAAATGAAAAAGGGATGGGATGCTGGGGTCAGCTGGGGCAGCCATTGACTGGGATGGAAGAGTGGGTGGGGTATGGGGGCTAGTGGCAGAGCCCCCCACATAGCATGGGTCAGTGGAGGGCAGTGGGGATCACCCCCCTGCATGGCAGGAGCTGGTGAGTGTGGGGCCTTTTTTTTTTTTTAAAGCAGGGACTCTGGGGCCGAGCAGGGCAGCCATTGATGGGGCTGGGAGAGTAGGTTGGGTGGGGGGTGGGGCCTGGGGCCTGCTTGAGATGGAGATTCAGGTTATTCAGTGGTTTAGGTTTAGGTTGGAGATCAGAAGGCAATATTTTACAGTTAGTGTGGCCAAAATCTGAATCCAACTTCCCAGGGAGGTGGTCCTCGCCCCTACCTTGGGCAAATTCAAGAGGAGGTTGGATGATCACCTGTCTGGGGTCTTGTGAACCCAGCATTCATTCCTGCCTGTGGCAGGGGGTCAGGCTAGATGATCTGTTCAGGTCCCTCCTGACCCTAGCTACTATGAAGTGGCAGCCAAATCTCCAAATCAGATTAATCTGAATCAATTTGAGACAGTGATTTGAATGACCAAATTGATTCACTGTCCCCTGAATCAGCCAAATCCAAAGTGAATACTAGCCACTTCGCACAGGCCTCATGTGTAGATGCTGAGAAGTTTACTGCACAATTAATTAGTCAACTGTGCAATAAATGTCTTATGTAGATGGTGCCCTCTGTGAGTCCTAAAGCTCTTAAACACCCATCTGCCTACATTCCAGCAAATTTTGTGAAGAATAAATGCTGGCCATTTTCAGCCTAAAATGGAATGCCATTTTGGATTTGGGGTCAGGTTCTAAGCCCTCTCCTCACAGTTGAGCACACTTATGTATATCAGTTAGAGATTTACAATCTGGCCATTTCCCAGCACCGTGACATTTTCACCAAGATGCTTTGAAGGTGGACTTGATATTTGCAACATCCTACAGATAGCACCCCCCTCCCATTGCTCACACATACATTTATCTCTCTTTACCAATGATGACATTTAGTACTGCATGTTGCTCTTATCTCCTATCTTTGGGCGTTTAGCCTGTGCAGTTATTGAAGCTCATTTCTAAGGTTCAAATTAGAGAAAAAACTCAGAAGCAAACTTTATAATTGGACCAGGAGTTTGATGAGCATCAAAGAATTGCAAGCAGATACAGCTAAACCAGGATGATCAAAGCAGACTATTCCTCTCAAAGGTATAGGTCTGGATGACCAACACATCTTGCATTCACAGCAAATGTCACTGAAGTCATAAGAAGGAGAAGAACGTAAAATGATGGACAGCACAGAGGAATATACATTTATTTGTAAAAGAGAATTTAATCTCACAAGTACTGTTAAATCACACAAAACTTCTAATTAGGTAGTAAACATTGTTTGAACTAATCACCATGACAAAAAAGGAGAAGAATGAAGATACAGTCATTCCAATTTATGAAAACTTGTTTCATCCTTTGGAAGTGAAATAAGGGGTGAAATTTCAGGAGAAATGGAGATAAAGAAAATTAATTATGTCCACAAGATTAGTCCAAGTCAAGAGAAATAGCTCATTTGGCAGAAACCAAAGAGACATTAATAAGATTTCATTTTTGGAATTGTTTTGATGCCTTTTTATTATTTTATTTTAGCCTCATTCGAGGGATCTGTATTGGAATTCTGTGCACTTTGATCCTAGACATGAAACGAGAGAAAATAAGTGCTTTAAAACAAAGGCTTCCTCATCAGGTGATAAAAATGTGTTATTAGATCCCTTGACTTAGTCCCTTGTGCTCAGAAAGTATATTGAGAGGAATTGAACTTAGTGCATTAATGAGTAATGCACTACTTATGTGGATTTTTGCTGACACCATTTAAAATATTTTTTTTTAAATTGCAGGCGACCACTTGAAGTTTTTAGAAATAATTACTACCGACTGTTTTCCTGTTTCCTTGTACTATATCTTTCCCTGAGGAGCTTGCAAGGAGACAGACCTACAAACTACAGTTCTTTTAAGTGAAATTGGAGCTGTAGACCTATTCATAAGATCTCCATAGCAGCCCTTCTGTAGTATGCCAAGATGGCCTAGATAAGTAAGGGTTCTGGAGCACTACATATTAAGCCACACACACACACACACACACACACACACACGCACGCACGCATGCACACACACACCCCTTTCCCTGTTGTTGTGCAATGGGAGATCTAGAGAAGAGAAACTAACTTAAAATCCAACAAGTCTTCAGGTGAACTATAGGTTACAAGGAAATCCTATTCTGCACCGTGGACCTGACTAGAAGGCATCGAAATTGGGACTTGAGCTTTTTCTTAGTTTAAGCTGTTGGGTCCTGGCTTGGGTCTACATCCATAGATGTACTTGTTTCATACTCCTGATCTTGTGACCTGAGCTCCTCCATTCATTTCTAACTGCTGTATGGAGCAGGCAAGGAGAGAGGCAACCAACAAACCCTACACTTATTTCACTAGAGTTGGCCAGAAATTTCCCCACTTCCCAAAGAAGAACATGCTGTTTCAGCCAAGCTGGAACATTGCCTGGGAAAAGTATTGGTTTCAGAGATCAAGAATGCAACTTGTTGCCAAAACCAGAGTGAGAGACAAGTAACAGAGAGGGAACGGTTTCCTGGTGCTTAGGACATTCCCCGGGACTTGGAAGATCCAGATACAAGTCGGAGAGCTGTTCATCATGAGTATTGTGTACTTACCACCTCCAACAGGACAGTGACCCTAGGGACCAAGGGTTGGCACAAGCCCCAGGCAAGTGGCAGGCCTCTGTTCAAGGCCTTCTCCAAATCAAGTGCAAAAGGAATTTGAACCTGAGTTGACCACATGCCAGGTACTTGACCTAGTACCATCAGGTTACTGACATTTCTGGGCTATAGAGGAAAGGAGTGGCTCCCTCCCTTCTGGTGAAAAAGTTTTATTCTTCATTAGGGTGAAAACAAGATTAAACCAGAAGTCTTCCAACATGTAATTCTTGCTTTGAGGCCAAACCTAATCATATACAAAAGCTTTAAACACCACAAGGGATAGGAAGATGAAATCAGGATATACAGACCCCAGCTGCAAACGATTTTTCCATAGACAAAGAAAATCTCAATAAACACTAACCATCTCAGCTGTAGGGTGAAGAAATGTGATCACAGCAGCTGTACAGGGGAAAATAACTGGATGAAAAGCTGGTCAAAACCTGAGGATGATAATTGAAAGTGGTTGAGGAAATATCCCAGCAATTTGACAGGTAATAAGACGGGGCTTGGGCTCCTTTTTCCTAAGGCAGTCCCTGTTCCCAGCAACGGGACCTGCTCAGGTATTTCTAGCAAACTGGATCACATGGCTTCAGCTGTCATGGAAATGTGCCTTTTCTTTGTGGGTCCTTCCGATGACCTACAGGGCCTATTTGAACCTGCTGCCTTCCAACAATTCCCAGGAGTCAGAGGCAAGTCACTACAGATAAAGAGAAACAAAATGTAAGGGACTAATGATACAACAGGATGGGTGGAGAACAGCGGGTGAGAGTGAAGCTCTCTTATTCACACCCAATTCCTCCTGTGTTTGTGCCGGAGAAGACAGAATTACAAACTTGTGGACCAGCTCCCAGTGGGTTTACAGGGCTGGAACGTTTTCCACCTATTGACTCATCTATGACATCCTAGGAAATATGAACTTTCATTTCTACCCAGGAGAACTTTTACAATCTTTTCTCCAATGCCTAATGAAGGGTGTTTGTGCCCAAAAGCTTGCAATGAAAGAATTTTTTTTTGCAAAAATCTTGTTGTTCTAATAAAAGATATCATCTCTACTACGAGTCCTGATTGCCTTTTCCTTCTCCAGGTGACTCATTCTCAGAGTGTTTCTTCACTGCTAATTAAGTAGTGCTTTTTTTTAATGTCAGGCTAACTAGTGTGTGAGGGGTATCCCAAGGCGAACATGAGTGGAGACAGGGCATGTTAGTTTTACAACTGAGTTTAGCTCCATTTCCCCATGGAGTTGTTTTAGTGATTTTTCATTGTGGTAAATCTAAAGTGCTACATTCACATGGGACATTTAATTGTCATTTTAGACTGTGATTGCTGTCCTCCATCCCCTGTCTAACCCTCAAGCCTGCTAAGCCCCCATGGCCTCTGAATGCCTGCTCACAACCACCCAAGTCATGGTAGTTGTCATGGGTGATCTAAATTACCCGGACATCTGCTGGGAGGAGCAGTCAGCCAGGTCGGACTGTTCCAGGATGTTCCTGGCTGAGATACAGGACCTCCACTTAACCCAGGAGGTGCACAGTCCCACCAGAGGAAATGCCCTGTTGGACCTGGTCCTGGCCACAGGCAATGATCTGGTAAGGGGGCTCCAGGTCCTTGACCACCTGGGTGATAGTGATCATCGCTTACTGGAATTCATCAACCAGCGCAGGGTGTCAAGGGCCTGCAGTAAGGCGGTAGCCCTAGACTTCAAGAGGGCCAACTTCAAAGAGTTGAGGAGATTGGTGGGAGAGGCACTGGGGTTCTCGAGGGCAGGGGAACTCAGTGCCCAAGATGAGTGGTTGTTCCTTAAGGAGATGATACTCAGGGCCCAAGGGGTGACGATCCCAACAAGAAGCAAGGGGG
>NW_005841890.1:4073396-4084209 GCF_000455745.1 Alligator sinensis
GATGCCTACCTGGCTGGGGTCATTTGAGCCCAGTTTTCCACCTGCCCAGGCAGGGGGTCGGACTTGAGGCTCTACAAGGTCCCTTCCGACCCTACTTCTGTGATTCTATGATTCTATGATGCCATGTGGCTCCAATAGTGATTCCAATGTTAAGTTTCACAAGTGGGGCTTTCTCTGGCTGATCATCTGTGGAGCCTCACTTTACAGCTCACCTATCGACTGGATCTTGCACAGAACAGGCAAAAACAGGAGCTGTTCATGTCCCTGTTCTTGTCCATCCATAACTGAGAGCATTCACCTGGCACATGGGAGACCCAGGGTCAGTCCAGTCCCACCCTGTGTCCAATTTGCAGCAGCAGTTTGAGCCCAGGTCTTCCACATCCCAGCAATATGCCCTAAGTACAGCTCTTGTAAATGCTGTAAACAAAGGGCTATTTGGTGTAAGGTGGAAACTACCGCAAGAAAAAAAAGACTGACCTAGTTTAGGAACCCTGTAGTCTTCAAGTAATGGATGTGGGACACACTCCTCTCTTCTGTGACTTTGGCAGCAGAAACAAGCACTTTCAGATTTCTCTAAGAAAGCATCAATTCAGTTTGAAACTTGCTTCCTGATGCTCATTCCGCTGAAAGCCCTTCTCCAGTTGACCTCAGTTATCCCTATTGAATATATTAGTGTTATTATACTTTTTAGAGGTCAGTCAGAGACCCATTGTGCTACGACAATACAGACAGACAAGGTTCTTTGGGGAGATGTGATATCTTTATTTGACCAAGTAAATAGTTCTTTGCGACTATTTAGTTGGGCTAATAAAAGAGATCACCTCTCCCCAAAGAACCTTGTCTGCCTGTGTCCTTAAACCAACACAGTCACAACCACCAAAGGTGAAGCAAGGACAATACAGACACATGAAAAACGGTCCCTGCTCTGAAGAGGTTACCTTCACAGTAGCTTTTTTGGGGGGTCCAATTTATTCATGGTGGGAACTGGGGACACAGGAGTGACCTAATTTGCCAAGAGCAACATAGGAAGTTTGTAGCAAAGTGATTACCCCTATGAGTTAAGGTGTCCAGCGTTCCACACCCATGTTTTAACCATTATTTTTTAACCTCATTATTTAGCTAAAGCTTCCTACATAAAGCTCAATCCTTGAAAACATATATTTCAGATTAAACAAATACAGTAGAATCAGTATCAGATGAAGTGTCTTCTCACTTCAGACCAAAGACAGCTGTGTAGAAAACAGTGCACACATGCACACAATGCCCCCCCCCCCCCCATACAAATGCTGCAATTCGCTGTTCCCGCAAACACACTTGGCATTCATCAAATCAAGGAAATCCATTAGTTTTGGTTTATCCCTGCCAGTCTGGGAGGATGAAGCAGGGAGAAACATTAAAGCCTCTGTCTCAAAAATTTGAATTGTATGATTTTTAAGTTGTTCAGGAAACTTTTGCCACACTCAATACTTAACTATATACAATTTAGTTACAGAGGGAAAAGGCAGAGATGCTTTCGTAAGCAAGGCAAATTATCCTCACTCGAAGGGGCAAGTATGTTTGTCAAGAGAGAAATTGCAACTTGGTGCAGGAGACAAGTGGCAAAAAGCTCAATAGGAAGCCATTAATTGGCCAGTGTATCAGTAAATACATTCTTCCACAAAACAGTTCATTGTTAAACTACATGACCTGTAAATTCAGTTCCCTTCCAAAGTAATATCACACTTTGTTATAAAAGACACTGTCTGAGAAGTGCCTTTTAAAAGTGTGGGTTTTTTTAAATCCAGTAATGCTTCCGCTATAGACATACAAATAGCGCCCTAACATTTGAACAGGATCCTAATGCTCCCAAATGAATTAAAATATCTCTCCAGTGTTAACCCAGACAAACAAGGGTCTGATCCTACAAAATGTTTAATTGCAAGTGGTGTTGAACAAGCTTTAGTTAAAGCACCTCCTGCCCCCGTTTTGAAATGCAGGATGCTGAATGCGCAAGACCCTGCAGGAATTTTAATTAGAATGGCTCCCGAGAGCTACTATAATTAAAATGCCGCCTCCCCAGCAACCCTGGAGCACATGTACAGACATAGAGACACTCATGGTTCCTTGTCAGAAGGCTCATTATGTCAACCCCTAGGGAAGGCCGCTATGTGAGCTGCAAAGCTAGACAAGTGACTGGAAGAGCTCAATCTGTGGTTTACTTATAGAGGGGGGAAACTAATCATGCCTGTTAAGCAAATTAGGTGGATGGATGGTAAAAAATTCCACTATTGGCACACAGGCCTATTTTGTGAAGGGGATTACACATGCCTGGATTCAAGAGAACCTGCTTGGGAGCATATCTACTCTGACTAATACCTGAACAAGGAAAACCATTGTATTCTGGAGCCTCCTTCTCTACCTTTCCTTCTATAAATCTTAGAATCATAGACTCCTAGAAAATGAGGGTAGGAAGGGACCTCAGGAGGTCACATCTAGTCCAACCCCCTGCTCAAAGCAGGATCAGCCCCAAATACATCATCCCAGCCAAAGCTTTGTCCAGCCAGGTTCTGAAAACCCCGCAAGGATGGAGTTTCCACCACTTCTCTGGGTAACCTGTTTCAGTGTTTTACTACCCTCCTAGTGAGAAAATTCTTCCTAATATCTAACCTAAACTGCCCTTGTTGCAACTTGAGCCCATTGCTCCTTGCTCTGTCATCTGCCACCACCGAGAACAGTCCAGCTGCATCCTCTTTGCAACCCCCCTGCAGGGAGTTGAAGGCTGCTATTAAGTATCCTCTCAGTCTACTCTTCTCTGGATTAAATAAACCCAGTTCCCTCAGCCATTTCTCATAAGACATGTCCCCCCACCCCTGAACCATTTTTGTTGCCTTCTGCTGGACTGTCTCCAATGTGTCCACATCCTTTCTGTAGTGGGTGGCCCAAAACTGGACACAGGACTCCAGATGTGGCCTCACCAGTACTGAATAGAGGGGAATCATACCTTCCCTTCACCTACTGGCAATGCTCCTACCAGTGCAGCCCAGGATACTGTTAGTCTTCTTGGCAAAAAGGGCACACTGCTGGCTCATACTCAGCTTCTTGCCCTCTGTCCCCTGCAGGTCCTTTTCTGCAGAGCTGTCACCCAGCCAGTCGCCCCCAGCCTGTCCCAGTGCATGGGAATGTTCCCTCCTAAGTGCAGAACTTTGCACTTGCCCTTGTTGAACCTCATGAGATTTCTTTTGGCCCAATCCTCCAATTTGTCTAAGTCATTCTGAATCCTAACCCTACCCTCCAGAGTATCTACTACTGTCACCTGCAGGTCCTTTTCTGCAGAGCTGTCACCCAGCCAGTCGCCCCCAGCCTGTCCCAGTGCATGGGAATGTTCCCTCCTAAGTGCAGAACTTTGCACTTGCCCTTGTTGAACCTCATGAGATTTCTTTTGGCCCAATCCTCCAATTTGTCTAAGTCATTCTGAATCCTAACCCTACCCTCCAGAGTATCTACTGCTCCCCCCAGCTTGGTGCCATCTGAAAACTTACTGGAGGTGCACTCTATGTCATCTTCCATGTCATTGAAGAAGACATTGAACAAAACTGGCTCCAGGACTAACCCCTGGGGCACTCCACTTGATACCAGCTGCCAACTAGACAGTAGAATATCTGATAGAAACAAATATCTTTTTCTCGTACACACGGATCTGCAAGATCCCACTTGAGGATCAAGTCAATTTCCATGATCTACTTGTCCATCTACAAAAAACAAAGCAGGGGCAGCAACTCTTATAACCACATGTAGGTAGATAGCTACCAGGCCTGGCCTATCCCTTTCAGATACCAGACATCTGGTTGATGACTCAGTTTACATCTGGTTGATGACTCAGTATACGGTGTTCAGACTGTAACAGTATGCACAAGTAAAAACTTCTTATAGTTTATTTGGCTTTTCTCATATTGAAATTTCTGGAGAAAATCCCATAGTCTACAGTTAGGCCCTCAGATTATTTTTGTTTGAGCCTACTAAAAGTCACCACTCTTGTGAGAGGATGAAATTAAAGTGTATTTCAAAGTAACAACATCCAGAGGTGCAGATTTCTGCCTGTGAATCAGACTAGCTGCATAAGTGTCTTGTGCTGACCCCTGTTTTACATTCTTTTCTTTTATTTTTTTGCAGTTTGAGTTTCTCAGTTGCTTTACCAGGAGCCAGGCCTTAGGTATTTCCTGAAGCAAGGAAAGCCATATCATAGTGAAGATTTTTTCCCCTCATTCATGTGGTAGGGTTGGGGTGTTGCTGTAGTGGTGATGGTCCAGGAAATATAAAAAAATAAAGGTTTTTTCATTACCAGAAGAATGGCACCTGATGTCTGAAAGCTTGCAGCTCTCCCAACTAGACACTTGGTCCAATAAATGATGTAACATAAAAAGCCTTGCTGAATCATTCATATAGCCGAAATTATGTATTTTTATATGGTTTTATTGGTAATGGTACTGATCCAATGAATATTCTGAAAGACTATTTTCCTGACACTTCTATCTGATAATCAAAGCACCCCACAATTATTAATTATTACAATTATTGATGATCAGGAAATCTGATAAAGAGCTTTCCATGAGGAGATGCTAATTTATCACAGCAGAACTGTTTCCTGGACCCCTTCCAACAACCTTTTGATGAAACACAAACAGGTTTTCCTCACTTGATTTCTTGCTAGTTTATATGACAAGCTATAGCTTTGAGAGCTGCTTGATGGACAGATTAGGAACCTACTATGCTGAGCCAGAGCTTGGGCTACCAGGCTTGATGTGATGCCATTTTTAAAATATTGTGTGTGTGGTGCAGTCATGGCATGGGTGCTATTTCTAGGAGTCAAGAATTTTTGTAAGTGATATCTTTTAATGGACCAACTGCATCATTGTGCTGCCTTAATACACAAAAATTTACTGCATATCATTATTCTTATGGGGAATTTCTTACAGACTGTTCCAGAGAGGGAGAACAAGCGTTAAGAGAACAAAACACAAAACATACCCCAACACCAGAAGCCTCTCCCCGTTCACCTTGTGGAAACTGCACCTTTAAACGGTTCTTGCAAGAGTCATAGTGTGCAGCGGCTCATGATAGACAACCCTGATCTATTAGAGCTTGCACCCCAAACAAAGAAGTCTCCTTGGCTCAGAGCAATGCCTGAACAACACTTCTACAAGCTGTGTCAGCAGCAGCATTATGGCTGTGACGGGCACATGGGAGAATGTTGATATCAGGAAAAGGATGAAGTGCAAAAGGACCTACTCATGAAGGGCTTACCCGCAGAGGTCTACTATCTTGGCAGCTTCCGGCTGACATCACGACTCCACCAGCTCATCATCCACCTTTGGGACAAAGAGGACATCCCTGGGAATCTCAAGAATGTGACCATTGTGACCATCTACAAGAAGGGACAAATCTAACTGTGGAAACTACAGTGGGATTTTCCTCCTGTCCATTTAGGGGTAAAATCCTGGCCTGCATCCTCCTGAACTGCCTTCATCCTGTCGCCAAGGAGATCCTTCTGGAAACCCAGTGCAGCTTCCGACCATCCCGAGGCACTGTGGACATGGTTTTTGTTGCCAGGAAGATCCAAGAAAAATGTCTAGAGCAAAATCAAGAATGGTTCCTCACCTTTATTGACCTGACCAAGGTATTCGATTCCTTAAATTGTGAAGTTCTGTGGGCCATCCTCCAATGCCTTGGCTGCCCACTGAAGTTTGTCACCATGCACCATGAGACTCCTGCATGATGATATGACCTCCACCATCCTGAGTGGAAGATCTGGAACCGATACCTTCTGCACCCAGACTCAAGTTAAACAAGGTTGCGTGATTGCCCCCACACTGTTCACCATCTACCTGACCATCACCATCCACCTCATCCAAGACCATCCGGCATCAGTATCCAGTATCGACTGGATGGGAAACTTTTCAATCTTGGGTGCTTCCGGGAAAAAACAAAAGTCACCACCAAGGACATCCATGACCTTCAGTTCACAGACAATTGCTGCTTGATGGCTTGCTCTGCACAGGATGTACAAGAGACTCTAGATCTTTTCAATGCTTCGTATAAGAGACTTGGCCTGTCCTTGAATGTCGCCAAGATTAAATTTCTCCACCAATGCCCCCCCTTCCCCTCCCTTCAGGACAGCTGAACATCCCTCACACTATCTACATCAACATGGAGGCTCTGGAGTAAGTGGAGCACTTTCCATATCTCAGCAGCCATCTCTCTCATCTCTCTCAATGGGCTACGATCGATGAAGAAGTCCAGCACCAGGTCAACTGCATCAGTGCCATCTTCTTCAAGCTGTGATAACATGTCTTTGAAAATAAAGTGCTTCAAAAGTCAACAAAGGTCCTGGTTTATAAGGCTGTCATGCTAACCAGACTCCTTTACTGCAGTGAAGCCTGGACCATCTACTGATGCTACATTAAGACCCTGAGAGCTTTCACCAGCAGTGATTGCATTGAATCCTGGGGATCAAATGGGAGGACTGCTGGATCAGCACAAGTGTCCTCCGTGAAGCTGTATCCACCAGCATCAAAGCCTTACTCTTGAGAAATCAACTCTGATGGATGAGCCACTGCATCCAGATGTCCAAGAACTGCCGCCCTCATCAGATTCTGTTCTCCAAGCTCATCATTGGCCAACACTCAAAGGGCAGCCAAAGGAAATGATACAAAGACACATTTAAGGTCACCCTCAAGCATGAAGGCATCGACACCAATGGTGGGAGGAGCAAGCTGGTCCACCAAGGTGCATGCCACTTCAAGGCCCAATGACTCGATACCGAGGCGGAATGATGGCAACAGAGAAATGAGAAGGAGACCAACCCTGGGCTGGGAATCCCATGCCCCTATGCAACAATATGCCCCCATTTCTGAAGAATATGTGCTACCAAAATCAGGCTCCATAGTTACCTGAGGACCCATCAAGCCTGATGGACGTCATCCTTGACTTTGAGGGACCACCAACACCACTGCTGCCAATAGACACAAGATAATCCTGAGAAGCCATAACTGACTGGAAGTGCTGAGAAACAATTAATAGACAAGAGTATTACACATTGAAGTAGGCTAGTAGTTAAACCCAACATCTCCTAGCCAATTGTACTTTCTTACAAGTCAGCTTCAGGATTTATTATGCACCTGCTAACCAATAATTAGCAACAACGATAGCAGCGAAGTTACCTGAACTCTCTGGATACCACAGCAATCTTTCCCATTTAAATGATTTTTCTTTGCATCTCTTCACAATTTAGCATTGCTTTCAGAAGTCTTTATAGTGGGCATTGAATGCACAGTGTCTGTAGAAGCTCCATGGATGCATAACATGAGTAACAGCTTTCTAAAAAGATCTTGAAGGCTACTTTAAAGGTGACAAAATGGCGTGTAACCAGAATAGGTAAATGCAAAAGCCTCGCTGAGTCTATATAAATAGCTCTTTGTCGGGGCTGGAAGGTAGGAGCTGTTTGTGCTTAGTTATCATATCAGAGCATCTGTGTTTTAAAAATCCTTAACAGGCCAGTTCTATTAGTCATGGGGTAAGATCCCTCTCAATGCAAGCAATGGTATCAGAGTCCAGCCCTGGATTGTAGATCCATTTTCAGGAATGCTACTTTTCTCAGGCATGGTTCTCTCATTGGCAACTCATCTCTGTAGATCCAATACTTCAGTTCTGGTTAAGAGAGGAAGAAAAAAAACCCAATTGCAAATGTACTAGCTTTTCTCACAGAAACCTATTTTCCAGGGCACACACAAATGTAGCACTATTTTTCATACATCCGGTTATGTTTAAGTAGCATTGTTGTACCTGTGATGGCCCAGGGTATATGCCAGAAGGAAAATTTGTTTGTTGTATTTTATTGGACCACATTCTTAGTTGCAAAGAGATGTTAGGCATGATTTGGGGCCCCAAGGAAGGGCATCGTTTGCTTGAAACAAATCTAACTTCTCCTCTTAGGTTTTGGAATGAGCTCTCTCAGATCTATTAATACTTGAATTTGGTAGTCTTTGAAACAAGATAAAGGTGTATTCTTCTGTTCAAGCTTCTCCTGAGTTAAGAGTTTGGGAAAATAGAACAGAGGAGACAACAGGAATGTTGCACTTGAGAAATTCTCTTAAGATGTAAACGCTCCTCAAGATGAGAAGGGTATGAGGAGGTCTGTTTTCCATGATCTGCATTGGTGAATGGCACTACATTTATTGAGTTTGTTCCAATAGGTTGGGCACTACAGCCAAGCTCAAGATTTTAAGGAAAATGAGACTTCACACTGAAACCGCACTGAAATTCCAAGGAAGATGGACACTTAACTCCTCTAAGCACTATAACTGATTGACAAAGAAGCCAACAGACACTAACGTCTACAAGCCAAAATTGATGAAGAAAATTTTATCCATCAAAAACCCATGCTTCTCTGGCAAGCAATAGTTTGCCTAGCAGCAGCTGTGTGAAAAAAAAGAAGTAGGATAAATAACTGGTGAAGAAAACTATGTGTCTAACAGCAACATGTTTATTCTTCAGCTATACATTGCATATGGACTTCTGATCATGTTAGATAATAGATCTAGTAATTGCACATTTCTGTCTGATTTTATCCTACAAAATGACTGTGGAGGGAGTAGGACAACACCTTACTAAAATCTGTAATTTTGGAGTGAGGTGAGGTTTAAATAAACAAAACAAGTATTAAAGTGATAGATGTGCAAAAAATAAAAATGGCAGAGTTCCAGTGCTTGGTGCCTTTTCAACGATATTCATCAGAGGCTGTAATCTGCAGCTCTTAATCATGTCACACATGTGTGACCTAGTTTACATTAATAAAGCAGTTCCTTGTGGCCCTAGGAGGTCCTTATTTCCAAACCTTCATTAAGCCCTTTCCCACAAGCTCCAGGATTCAGTCCTCTCTAGGAGCTTGGCTGTAAGAGTGCAATGACTCAATGCTAACGAGTCAGGGGAAAGCACTTAATTTGTGTCATGTGCTTTTGGGATGACCATCTCTGCATTGTCACAGAGGGTTTGAACTGGGGAACTTCTGAAGATAAAAGCCTGCACGACCACAGCTTGAGCTAAAGACCTAGGGGCTTTCAGCAGCCATCTATAACAACCCATATTTTCTGTGAGTAGATTCAGAATTAAGGGAAGTACTCATGTACCCACTCCAGGGGCCTACACTTCAGTTTTATTTCTGGTGCTGGGACAAGCCAATTTCTTTCACGCTCATGTGTCCTCTATCCTGTTTCATAATTCTCTGTTTTCCAAAAATATTGCATTTGATAACAGTTTACCTCTTCTTGTGGATGATACTTAATGCAGCAAAATTTCAAGACCTTAGTACAGGAGAAAATAACCCATAATGCAGGAGATGGAACATTACCACACATCTAAAGGATGCATATAATAGAAGCAAGCAGAAAGGAAACCCACTGTCTTGTGTCATTAATTCCTGACCCCCACGAAAGAATACAGGAAATAGTGCATTTGAAATACCATTTTATTTTCAGGGGACAAGGGCAGAGCGGATGGGCTTAAAATGAGACCTTAGCAAATCCATGTTGCCTAAATGCATGGTGTATTATCCGATGTTGAAACCACCCTGTGTTCAGACAAGATGCAGGCTCCTGCAGCATTTGCACAACAGGTGGATGAAATATTTCCATTATAAGAATGGAGAACAGCAGTACAACCATGGGATGGCATTATGTGTTCATGTCTGGAGTTTCGAATGTATCCAAAATTGTTTCAGTATTGAAATCTCTGAACCATGTTGTGATGCGCATAGTGGAAAAGCTTTGACAAGTCACAAAATCATCTAACAAAAAAAGGTGATAGTAAATGTTCCTCTCATTAGCATACTACGTCAATGATATTACACCTGACTACCTTCCTTGAATCTGTTGGTGTATAGTCAGGCAAGCCCCTAGCGTGACTCCTTATGGCTTGTTCTGTTCTTAGTCTTGGCAACAGGAGTGCCAGTCAGTGCTAACTGTGATCAGATATAAGTAGGAACACAGCACAAAAACCATGGAACTATCATAGCACAGAAATGTTATGGGGAAGGGTCTCCCAAACTCGAGGCAGCGGTCAGATGATTTCACATAAGATTTCATAGATTTCATAGACATTAGGGCTGGAAGGGACCTCGGAAGATCATTGAGTCCAGCCCCCCGCCCAAAGGGCAGGAAGTCAGCCGGGTTCATAGGATCCCAGCAAGATGAGCATCCAGTTTGCTCGTGAAGGTGTTCAATGTGGGCGCTTGAACCACCTCCGGTGGCAGGCTGTTCCAGACCTTGGGGGCTCGGACAGGAAAGAAATTCTTCCTTATGTCTAGCCTGAAACGGTCTTGTAGTAGTTTATGACCATTCGACCTACTCGTCATCCCTTGGGGCGCTCTGGTGAACAAACGTTCCCCCAGATGCTGGTGGTCACCCCTGATAAACTTGTAGGTGGCCATCAGATCACCCCTGAGCCTGCGCTTTTCCAGGCTAAAGAGCCCCAGGGCTCTCAGCCTGTCATCGTAGGGTCTGCTTCCCTGACCTCTGATCATGCGCGTGGCTCTTCTCTGGACTCTCTCAAGCTTCTGCACATCCTTTTTGAATTGTGGAGCCCAAAACTGGACACAGGACTCCAGCTGTGGCCTCACTAAGGCCGGCGGAGCCAAAGGGGAGAATGACGCCCGGGGATTTGCTGGAGAAGCATCTATGGATGCAAGCCAGCGTTTTGGTCGCTTTACTAGCCGCCGCATCGCATTGCAGGCTCATGTTCGTCTTGTGGTCAATGATGACCCCCAAGTCTCTTTCTTCCATAG
>NW_005841890.1:4086804-4087277 GCF_000455745.1 Alligator sinensis
CCCCCACCAAACACCCTACATTTTGTCTTGGGGAGCGCAGCGGTGGGATCTGCAGTTGGGTCTATGTTGCCGGCGGGAGCCGGCAACTCAGCAGGCTCTGCTGGAGCGGCATGAGGTGCATACCTGTTGCTCAGCTCCGGCGAGGCAGGGGCCTTGGTGCGGCGGGCCTTAGGGCCCTTGACCACCGTGGTCCATGCCCCTGCCTGGACAAAGCGGGAGGTCCCATTGTCCTCCTTTGGCGTGGAGGAAGACTGTAGTCTACCCTCCGCCTCCCGGGGGAGAAGGGCCTAGCAGTAGGAGTCTATCTCCTGCTCGCAGTCCCTGATGGCACGCATTCTCTGGACTGTGGCCTGAAGCTCCTCCAGCTGGCGCGGCAGAGACCCCAAAAGGGAGCAGAACCCACAAGGGGAGGTCACCATGCTCCCAGGCCCCAGAGCCTGAAAAAGGGACAGGCAGCCCCTGCAGCCGAGAGG
>NW_005841890.1:4087287-4107629 GCF_000455745.1 Alligator sinensis
TCTCCGTCTGCATGGAGCCCGGAACCAGGGGCTCCGTCTGGGTGGCCGTCTCTGAGGTGCCAGAGCGGGGGGCTGTGGAGCCCAAGGGGACCCTCGGGGTGCGGCGCGTGCCTATCCATGTCATGCCTCTGGAGGCTGGCTACAGCTGAGACTGTCTACCCTGTGGGGCGCGCTGGCAGGGTCCGGGGCCCTCCCGTGCACCCTCCCGTGCGAACTCCGCGCTAACTCACGCGCTGGCAGAGAAGCGTGCCTGTTTGCGCAGCCTGTTCACGCAGCTCTGGTCGCATGGCTCCCTGGGGGGCTGGGCGAAGTAGCGGCCTGGGTGGGGCTTGACCCAACCCGGCTCCACTCAGCCGCCTCCTCCCACACACACACTAAGGGCTGGCAGTCATTTTCATGGGCTGAGTGCACCAGGCCCCCTACACCTCTGATTCGCCAAGGGGTCCTGGTGGCCCCACCCCTCATCACTGATTGATTGGTTGTGAGGGCTGTCCATCACACGGTCTCACCCATCACTGCTGACTGACTAGGAAGGCTGTCCCATTGCTGGTGATTGGAGAGGGACAGGGCCATATAGCCCTCACAGCCAACCAGCAGACAGGGGTGGAGGTGGCAGCCATCTTGATATGCCAGTAGTTCCCTCTATCCATTGTCCACCCCTTGGTGGGCTGCACAGCTGAGCTACAGTGCCCACAAGGACTTCTGCCCCCCCCCCCCACCACCGAGGGAGCAAGCATCTTATATTCACTAAGGTTTTTTTTCAAGGATCCCGCCAAAGTGCAGCACCCATGCTTTTCCACAAAGCCCACCCGAAATCATGGTTTCTGCAAAAATCATGCAGTTGCAATTTCTGTAGCTCCCTAGTTACAGGCCACAAGTGATAAGCTCTGATTTCTTTTCCTGACCCTTTGCATTCTCTTATCCTTTCCAGGGCTTCGAGTAACATCACAGCTTGATGATGGGTATATTACAAATATGTTTGGCAGGTAGATTAGATTACTTCAAACAGAGAAGCCTGCAGTAAGGGCACTTTTCACTCAGACAAAACAAAGAAACCAAAATGAGAATCTGTTAAATGTTCTCCTTTTTTTATTTCTTCCTATGTAGGAAATGCAGGATTTAATCCCACTTGACTGTATTTTATTTTAGAGACATTCTGCTTAATATATCATTGGATTTCACTTTTTTATTATTTTATTTTTACAGCATACCAAATGCAGTCCAAGGCTATTATAAACATTTTAAATGCTGTCTGTTTACCCTTGAGGCTTTTACTTCCCTGTGTTATCCTCAACTACTTTGAATACAGTTGCTTTTGAAGAATTAAATTTCAGTGGAGTTAATATAAATATTTCTGCTCTGAAATGTCATTCATTAATTTTTTTTGCTACATTTTCTGGACAGATTTTTTTAAATTCCACTCCTCTCCATCTATTTTTAACAGGTAGAATAATAGAAAATTAAGGTTGGAAGGGACCTCAGGAAGTCATGTAGTCCAACCCCCTGCTCAAAGCAGGACCAGCCCCAACTAGATCATCCCAGCCAAGGCTTTGTCTAGCCAAGTCTTAAAAAACTCCAAGGATGGAGGGTTCACAACCTCTCTGAGTAACCTGTTCCAGTGTTTAATTATCCTTCCAGTGAGAAAGTTCTTCCTAATATCTAACCTAAACTTCTCTTGCTGCAACTTAAAACCATTGCTCCTTGTCCTGTCATCTGCCACCACTGAGAACAATCCAGCTCCATCCTCTCTGCAAACCCCCTGCAGGGAGTTGAAGGCTGCTATTAAGTCTCCTCTCAGCCTACTCTTCTCTAAACTAAATAAGCCCACTCCCTCAGCCTCTCCTCACAAGTCACGTGCACCATTTCCCTAATCATTTTTGTGACCCTCTGTTAGGCTCTCTCCAGTTTGTATCCTTTCTGTAGTGGGGGACCCAAAACTGGACATAGTCCTCCAGATGTGGCCTCATCAGTGCTGAGTAGTGGGGAAGAATCACTTCCATTGATCTGTTGCCAACACTCCTACCAATGCAGCCCACTATGTTGTTAGCCTTCTTTGCAACCAAGGCTCCCTGTTGGCTCATATTCAGCTTCTTGTCCACTGTAACTCTGAGGTCCTTTTCTGCAGAGCTGCTGCTTAGCTAGTCTATCCCCAACCTCTACCGATGAATAGGATTATTGTATCCTAAGTGCAGGACTTTGCACTTCTCTTTAATGAACCTCATGAGATTTCTCCTGGTCCAAGCCTCCAATTTGTCAAGGTATCTCTGAATCATATCCCTTCTTCCAGTGTATCTACTACTCCTCCCAGTTTGTTGTCACCTGCAAGCTTGTTGAGGGTGCACTCTGTCCCATCTTCCAGGTCGTTGATGAAGACATTGAACAAAACTGGCCCCAGAATTGACCCCTGGGGCACTCCACTTGATACTGGCTGCCAACTAGATATTGAACCATTGATTACTGCCCTCTGAGCCAGATGATCCAGTCAGTTTTCCATCCACCTTACAATCTGTTCATCCAACCTATACTTCCTTAGCTTGCTCATGAGAATGTTGTGGGAAACTATCAAAAGCCTTGCTAAAGTCAAGGTACATCACTTCCACTGGTGAACTGCTTTGAAACAGATTCCTTGAGGATCTACTCCATGTTTATTCCAGGGATTGAGGTGGGGCTGCTTGGTCTGTAGTTCTCTGGTCCTCTGTCTTCCCTTTCTTAAAGAAGGGCACTATATTTGCCCTTTGCCAATTATCTGGGACCTCCTCTGATCACCAAAAGTTTTCAAAGAAAATGGTCATTGGCTCTCTAATCAAACCAGCCAACTCTCTCAGGACCCTAGGATTCATTACATTTGGCCCCATGGACTTGTACACATTCATCTTTTCTAAATAGACCCTAACCTGTTCTTTCACCACTGTTGGCTGCTCATCTCCTCCCCAAACCCTGCTGCCAGTTGCAGTAGTCTGGGGACTGACCTTGCCTGTGAAGACTGAGGTGAGTACTTAAGCCTTTTCTGCATCATCTGTCACTAGGTTGCATCTCTCATTCAGTAAGGGACCCGCACCTCCCCTGATCTTTTTCTTGTTGCTGACATACTTGTACAAACCATTCTTGTTAGCCTTCATGTCCCTTGCTAGCTGCAACTCCAGTTGTATTGGAACTTCCCAAGAATGGATCTTCCAAGAAATTTGTGTGCATGGTGTGACTGAACACAGCACTATAAATGTTAATTATTTTTTATCCATGTCTTTAGGGCCAGATTATTCCCAGAAATATTGGTATAAAAAAACTTAAGTTCAGCTTTTTCCCCCCAAAAAAGATTGCCTACTTTGTGTTGTAGGTAGCTATGAAAGTCATGACTGTGGTTACTTATGTGTACACAGCCTTATCCCATTTCTCTGTATACTTTACAAAGAGATCATTTCAGCCTAAGTTACATTTTAGTCAAAACAAGACAGAATGAAAAGGAAGACTTTATGAGAAATAATGGGGTATGCTTTTCCACTGTGACAGTTGTATTGTAGCCTAAGAGCAAAATGTCCAAAGAACTCTGCACTCAGAGATGTTTTTAAATGAAGGTGAAACAGAGAATTAAAAAACTTCATAGATAGTTTCCCAGTTATAGTAACTAATTTTAAGATTAAAATGTTGATTTTTTTCCCCACTAAGTATGCCTGGGGGACATACTCCTTACCTGACAGAAAACTGCAGGAACAGGAAAATAAAGAATTATGCCACCTGAGAGTACTTGCCTTTTTTACTCCTCTTCCCAATGACACACATCTTACCAACAGTTTTGTACCTGAGACCAAACCTATTGATATTAGCTCTGGCCCTCAGATCATGTCTCACCACAGGTCCCTTTAATAATAATAATAAAAAAACCACCCCGGACATGATTATGTGGGCATGTTTGGTGAATTGATAGGACATGTTTGCTTGTGAGAGGAGGAAGTTGGGGTCAGTGATTTAGGAGGTCTTTCCCAGTTCAATGTCCCTAATAGTTTCTTGTGTCGCCAGGGGATAGGGTAGTAAAGAGAGATGGGAAAATGTGAGAAGAGATAAGGTTTCAATGTATGGCATGTGGTAAGAGAGATAGCAATAAATTATGTATCTTTGTTGAAGAAGTAGTGGGAGGATATCTTTGATGGTTTAACTTCTCAGTCTTTGATTTTGTGCTTTTGTATCAAGTCTATTTCACGTGTCACAGTCTCAATCATTTCACAGAGAAGATTTTGTGCATTCATTTCCTGTACCCTTTTAATGAATAAGCAGTGAATAGGGGCTGGGCAAGGGGTGTGAACCTTAACAGAGATAATCCCTGGAGCTGTATCACACAAGTGCAGCTGCTGATGGAATAGATTGTGCCTGCTTTGAGACAAGGGCAGTTATTGATGAAGAAGATTTTATCCATCAACACCCGTGCTTCTCTGGCAAGCAATAGTTTGCCTAGCAGCAGCTGTGTGAAGAAAAAAAAAAAGAAGAAGTATGATAAAATCAGACAGAAATGTGCAATAACTGGTCAAGAAAACTGTATGCGTCTAACAGCAAAATGTTTACATTGCATATGGGCTTCTGACCATGTTAGATAATAGATAAAAGTATCCCACTGCCCTAAGTATGTTTAAACCAGGGGTGGTCAACCTGTGGCACAAGGTATTAAAGTGGCACAGAAACTGTGTATGGCACCTAGCCAATCAGGTAGGGGACTGGCAGCCTGGCAGCTGATATGGTAAGCAGCATATAGCAGAGCAAAAGATCAGGTAGGGATCATGAGTCAGGAAGCAGAAAGCAAAGCAGGAGACCAGGCAAGGAATACAGGCTGGGGAGCAGAAAGCAGAAAAGTGGATCGGGCAGAGAAAAATGAGTGGAATGGCATTTGGGAAAGATATGGGGCTAATTTGTGGCATGTCTACCAAAAATGTTGGCCCCCCACCTTGTTTAAACAACCCATTGTATAAGATTTACTCAAGAAAAATCTCTCAGCCAATTTTTAAATAGACAGGGAATGATTTTGAAGGTGTACCAAACTACCACAAGCCAATTAATGGTCAGCGGTCACTGTCAACACCCAAACGCCTGCATCAGAGAAGACAACCTGTGGCTCCAGAGTTGGTGCTATTGTGCTGGTTTTGGTTTCTACAACCATGATCTGCACTTCCATGAGAGAGGTATCCTGGGACAAGATGGTCTTCATCTTTCTTCTAAAGGGGAGAGTCTGTTCTCTTACAGGTTGGCTGATCTCCAAAGGGCTTTAAACCAGGTTTGTTGGGGGATGGAGATGCAGTGGACAACAAGAACCTAGACTCAGAGAGCCATGGGCCATGCCCTGGATCAGGCCAGGTAAGCACTAAGGGGTCTGATAGACATCAGAACAAGGGGGTTCCAAGGGCACCCATTGTGGGGCTTAAATGTCTCTGCACTAATGCTAGGAGCAGGGAGAACAAGCAGGAGGAACTTGCACTCATGCTTGCAAGCAACAACCTTGACCTGGTTAGGCTAACTGAAACCTGGTGGTGTTGTCCCCAAAGGACAGTGAGTTCGTGCCCGGTGCGCTTGTGCCAATAAACACACAGGGGTGAAGGATCCAATTTAATCTTTATTTCTGCGCAGAAAGTGGCGCTTGGCAATCGTTCGCAAAGCAAGCACCCCCACCCCAGTGGGCGTCTGCCTTATATACCTATGTAACAGGTTAAACTTGCTGATGTGGTGAAATGTGTAGCAAGCCCAGCAAGTAACCCCCCTTCCAGCTCCCTCCCAAGTAACCCCCCTTCCAGCTCCAGAACTTTGTTGATACAGCTTTTCCTCTAGTGAGGCCAGCAATTAAACAACTAAGCAACAAGCGATCTCCCCCAGCCTAAACAACCTACTCTATGCCCTTGGTTAGATAAAATACTTTTTCAGAACACAAAGCTGTTCCTGAAGTAGAAAATGCATAGTAAAAGTTCAGGGGATCTCTACTAGACATGGCTTCCAGCCTTACTTCTGTCCCTAGGGGTTTAGCCAGGTGCCCCTGAAACAAGGGGTGCTTATCAGTGGGACCCTACTCACAATTGGGTGGTAGGCATTGAAGGTTATAGGTTGTATAGACAGGATAGAGTTGGGGGAAAAAGGGGAGGGTGTTGCTCTCTATGCTAAGGAGCAATGCACATCTTCTATAACCAAGATGGGATCAGTGGAGGGCCAAACTGAGGTACTGTGGGTTAGGATACAAGGGGGTTGGTGGGGAAAGGGACTTGGTAGTCGGGGTCTACTATAGACTGCCACACTAGGATGATGAGCTAGACCTGGAATTCTCTGAGAAGCAATCAGAGGCCCTACTGTCAAGAGATACAGTTGTCATGGGTGACCTAAACTACCTCGACATCTGCTGGGAGGATCAGTCAGCCAGAATGAACTACTCACATTGGTTCTTAACCTGCATGCAGGACCGCCACCTAATGCAGGAGGTATATGGTCCCTGTGACAGGGAACCCTAACCCTGTCATGAGGAAGAAGGTGCACCTCTACAAGGCCAAAACCTTCTGGGCATAGAGGACTGGGGAGGAAGGGGTTAACTGCTGAACTGGGACGGATAGTCAGCTGACTGGAAGAGGAAGGACTATAAAAACCCTGGGTTGAGTAGCAGTTCTGCTACCAGCAGCCAAGGAGGAAGAAGCTCTCAGTCATGGAGGAGAGGAGAAGCCTGAGGCAGGAGCAATGTCTGACACTGCTGCGGGATGAAGAACCCTGGTAGGCTTGAGCGTGACTATAGCCGGGCGCCTTCTGTTTGTGTTATAGCCCAGGAGCTTGTGTTTGTGTTGCTGTTTGTTACCGGTGGTTTGGGTGAGGCTATTAGGGGTTGGAGGAGGCCTCATAGGGGACTCACAGTAGTGTGGGAACCCCAGCGCCAGCAAGGGCGCAGTATTGGGGGTGCATAGACCTCAAACCTAGAGAGGGGCAGTTGAGAAGGCCCAGAGAGAGGGCAGCAGTATTGAGAAGAGCCCCAGAGTGAGTGTGGGCAGCGAGAAGCCACAGGGACAGTGGGGAAACAGTTGAGTGCCAGTAATGGCACCATTTTGGGATGATATTAAAAGGGCCAGGGAGGCCTGGAGCACTGGGGCAGGATGCGGGTGTGTATTTTTTTTTTCTGTTGTTTGGCTTGTTGGGTCACGCCCGGGTTGTGGACCTTTTGGCTGGAGGGCCGGCGTGCTTCCCTCTGGGCCAAGGGGGTGCTGTGCCTTGGAAGGGAGCAGAAAAGGGGGCCAAGAGCCTCCAGATACTGGAAGGAAGAGCTAGAGCCTCAGAGTCTAACCCTGTTTGGTGGGTTTGGATAGAGAGGCCTACCTAGAGAAAAAAGGGGGTCAGTCCATCGTCGGAGAGACCCCAACATATCCAATATAATCGGCAGTCTCCTGCTCACATACTAATTCCAGCAAGACATGGCAGGAGAGATTAGAGTGGGACAGCAGAGGTCCAAGAGGACTCCAAGGGTGCCCCACATAAGGCGCGGATGACTCGAAGATGGTGCTGGAGAGGGCGACCTGTTACAGTCCCACTCAGGGGAATGTGTTGCTGGACTTTGTGCTGGCTGCAGGGGATGACCTGGTGGGGGATCTGCAGGTATTGGGGCATTAAAGCTCAAGAGCATTGACAAAATAGGGATCCAGATAACTGTAGACCAGTTAGTTTCTCCTCTATCCTTGGGAAAGCCCTTGAAAAAAATATCAAGGATCACAGTTGTAGGAGTCCAGCTGGTAATATAATGCTGAAGGGCAACCAGCACAGGTTCATAGCAGGTAGATCCTGCCTGACTAACCTTGTTTCTTTTTATGACCAGGTCACTAAATGCTTAGATGCAGGAGTTGAGGTAGATGTCATCTACTTGGACTTCAAGAAGGCCTTAGACATGGTATCCCATCCTTGCTCATAAACAAATTGAATGCCTGTGCCACAGATGATTACACAGTCATGGGGGTGGCAAATTGGCTTAAGGGTCTTACCCAGAGAGTGGTGGTGGATGAGACAGTATCAACCTGGAAAGATGTAGGCAGTGGGGTCCCCCAAGGCTCGGTCCTTGGGCCGGTGCTGTTCAATATCTTCATCAGCGACCTGGATGAAGGCGTGGAAAACACTCTGTCCAAATTCACAGACGACACCAAACTATGGGGCAAAATAAACACACTGATGGAAAGAAATCAAATCCAAGTGGGCCAGGACAGGTTAGAGAAGTGGTCAGAGAACAATAGGATGCAGTTCAACAAGGACAAATACAAGGTGCTGCACCTAGGGAGAGGGCATCACCAGCATACCTATAGGCTGAGGGATGACCCTCTCAGCAGCACAGCAACGGAAAGAGTTTTTGGAGTCATTGTCAACTCCAAGATGAACATGAGTCATCAATGTGACAAAGTAATTAGCAGAGCTAACCACATGTTGTCATGCGTTAGTAGGTGCATCACGAACAGGTCCAGGGAGGTGATGCTTCCCCTCTATGTGGCACTGGTCAGGCCACAGCTGGAGTACTGCATCTAAAGAGGGAGTGCTGCAATTAAAGACGGATGTGGGCTACCTTTACAGGATCCATAGGAGGGCCACTCGTGTGGTTAGAGGCCTGCAGGGAAGGCCTCGTGAGAAAAGACTGAGGGACCTGGACCTTTTCAGCCTCTGCAAGAGAAGGCTGAGGGGGGATCTTGTGGCAGTATACAAATTCACCAGGGTGGGGGCAGCAGGGAATAGAAGATGCTCTGTTTACCCAGCGCCCCTTGGAATAACCAGGAACAATAGCCACAAGATGATAGAGAGTAGATTTAGGTTGGACATCAGAAAGAACTTCTTCACAATAAGGGTTGCCAGAATCTGGAATGGGCTTCCAAGGGAGGTGGTGTTTTTCCCTACCTTGAGGGTTTTTCATAGATTCATAGATGTTAGGGCCAGAAGGGACCTCAATAGATCATCGAGTCCGACCCCCTGCATAGGCAGGAAAGAGAGCGATAAGCAGGAAAGAGCGCTGGGTCTAGATGACCCCAGCTAGATGCATATCCAGCCTCCTCTTGAAGACCCCCAGGGTAGGGGAGAGCACCACCTCCCTTGGGAGCCCATTTCAGACCCTGGCCACTCTAAAACTGAAGAAGTTTTTCCTAATGTCCAATCTAAATCTGCTCTCTGCTAGCTTGTGGCCATTATTTCTTGTAACCCCCGGGGGCGCCTTGGTGAATAAATACTCACCAATTCCCTTCTGTGCCCCCAGAAGAAGGGTCTCCAAGAAAAGACTGGACAAGCACCTGGCTGAGGTCACATGACTCCAGCACTTTTCCCACTTTTTCCTGCCACCGGAGGGGGTCAGACTCAATGATCCATTGAGGTCCCTTCCAACCCTGGCATCTATAAATCTATGAATTATATGGGTGAAGTTACACATTACATTTAGACTATACTAAATCAGTGGAGCATTAAGCACTGTTAAAGTTAGAATGTGCTGTGAGCAGTCACACATTAAAGGTTAATATTGTTTCTTGCCTACATAGCTATGAGTTGTCACTAGAGGGATGGCAAGCAGGGGTGTGGCTAGGAGCCAAGAGGCCTGGGCTCTATCCATAATTGGGGGGGGTTGGGCAGGGGTGGAGGGGCAGGAGGCTGGAAGAAGTGCATCCTGGGATGCTGGAGGACTGCAAGTTGTTGATTTTTATCTCCATGCAGCAGACTGAAGTTACCCTAGCATGAGATAGGTAGCATGGCCCAGAATTAAGCCTTGCCTGAAGTGCTGTAAGTCAGAGATGCTCAGAGGGCACTTAGCACTAGGTAATGAGGATTAACATGTGGATGCTTGCATCTCAAGTCACTTTGGTCTAAGTGAAATGTACAACTTCACCCTTAAAATTGGGAATGAACTATCTGGAATCAAACTGGGATTCATGATGGAGCAGGAATTAATGAATTTAATCAGTTCTGTGTGGTTCTAGACAGGGTTGCCAACTCAAGATTTTTTTTTTACTAACAATCAGCCAACTTCTTACTGATATATATATTTTCTGATGTATGTTTTACATGAAGCAGATGCAACTCTTTTGCCAAGTCCTAGATGGCAGTGACAAGCGCAGGGTTCAAATTTGGGGTTTAACACCAACAATAGTCAACAAGTTTGGTTGTTAGTAAACAATTGCAAATTGTAGGTAATTGGTTTTTTTTTTTTTTTTTTTCTTTGGGTTTGCAACCCTGCTTGATTGCAACGATTGTTTTACATTATGCTGGTCCTACCTCATGGGTCACCTACACTCCCAGAGACCACTCTGATCACACTCTGCATGGTTATCCCCCACCACAGCCCACCCCTCCAGCCTAACTCCCACTGGCGCTGCTCCCCCCATCCCAACATGGATGCCTACCCACTACCTTTCCTCCTTCCAGCATGCAGCTCTGTCCCAGCCATGCTGCCTCCTTCCTGCATCACTGAGGTCAGAAGCTGTTAGAGGCAGGGGGTCATCAAAAGGAAGCAGCAGCAGCACATGGCTGGACAGGGTGGAAGGAACTCCTCAGGCTCCCTTGACCACAAAGCCCTGACAAGAGCTTCCTGTAGGATGATGTACTCCTACTCAGATAGCAGGTGACATGGCTGTGCTTCATCTGTCCTTCATGATAATTTTTGCTTAGCTTTTTATGGACAGCTCCAGTGCATTTAGATTTTACGGACAAGCATTTTTTTTACTCTAATTCCTATGTGTTGCCTATAAATTTATGGACAGTTGGCCGCCCTGTTCATATGGTCAAGAATTTAAGGCCAGAAGAGTCTAGTTAATCTTCTAGTCTGACCTCCTGAATAGCATATGTCATGACATTTCACCCAGGTGTCCAGCATTGAGCCCAATAACTTATGTCTGACTGGTGTATACCTTCCTGCATGGCATCCAGTTATGATTGAAAAGCATCAAGAGATGAAGTATCTAAGACTTAACACTGGTGATTTGTTCCCATGGTTAACTATTCCCAGGAATTAAAATATCATATCTTGATTCTAATTTGAATGCCTGGCTTCAGCTTCCAGGTCTTTCTGCAGTGTAGTAAAGAACTCTTTGGTGCCCAGTATTTTCTCTCCACCTACATGCCCTAATCAAGCCACTTAATATTCTGTTTGACAAGATAATCAGATACGCTCTCATAGTAATGAACTTTCTTCACTCCTCAAATCATTTTGGTGGCTTTTTTTTGTGAACTCTCTCCCTATCATTGTGTATTCATACTGTGGAGACTTGACCAATAAAACCCAACATTTATGTACCATAGATGGGGACAGCAGTTTCTTTGTTAAATGTCAGCTCCTTACTTAAGGATGCCTTAACTCATTTAGGACATCTCGTGCTAAGATTCAAGAAACAGTGAAGCTTTGTCTCCATTACCCCAATGGGCCTCAGTGACCTGTAAAGAGGACATCTTTCCCACTTTACACTTGGGACATAGCAAATACTAAGGATTTTTAAAAAATAACAAGACAATATGACAAGAAAAATGGCATAAGGCAATAGTGCACATAATAATCTCATATCTCCGCCTTCATATATGTCCTAATACCTTATCTCTGATTTTCAAAATGAAAAAAAGGTCACACAGGATGGAAGTGCTATCTGCAGAGCTGATTAAAATAACAAACTGCTACTTTATTTCAACGCACCTGGCCATTTTATATACTTAGTAGGATGCATTTGCTTTTCTGCATTGCATCCTTCAAGAGGTATGGGGTGATGATCCTAATGAATATCAGCCTTGCTTTAGACCTCTGCCTTCTTTCTCCCTTCACTGCTCTGCTTAAATTTGCTGAGCATATTAAGGGTGTTGTGGAGAAGAGGCTGTTCAGTACGGGGTGTATTTTTGACTTAAAGGTGACTTCTGACACTGTGATCACTCTTCCTTTTATAAGACATCAAGTGTAGCTCATCAGCCCTGCTAATGGTAAACTGAAATCCATTTCTTTCCTGCAGGCTCACGTCAGAACTTAAGCACTTCAGTGGGGTGAATACACCTGATAACTTAGTTGCAGGCACCCCACAGAGCCTCATCCTTGGCCTGTACAAATTTGTCTTCGGTTTAAATGAACTCTGTGCTTCAGAAAAGGTTTTTCAGTGCCCTAAAATCATTGCTCTGAGTGTTTCCTCAGCATAGCCAATCTATTCTGGTAACAATGCTGGGTCACATTTTATACAAATGTGTTTGGTCTGCTTGTCTTCTGTGGAAATCACACAATCGGAATTCACTTGTGCAATTTTCTCATAGGGTTCATCAAAGTTCATTGTCTTCTCGCTGAATTTGGTCCTTTTCTTCTACTCACTGAGAGTTTGCTGCTAAAAAGTGGATTGGAAAGGGACAGGGAGAGGAATAGTCAGACATTTAGTGGCAGGGATGTAGAGCGATTAAACGGTCAGGCAGGGAGTGTGGGGCAGGAAGCAGAAAGCAAAGCAGAAGACCAGGCAGGGAATACAAACTGGGGAGTAGAAAGCAGAACAGCAGATCAGGCAAAGAAAGGTGAAACATTAATTGGCAAAATGACTATCATAACACAGAGCCAGGCTCTCCATGGAAAATAATCCAGGAGAGGCAAATTGGGTGTGACATAAGGTTTATGAAGGTATTGAAATGACTCATTTTTGTGTCTTCTCTCACTTTCATGTGTTATTCTGTGTCACAGCTTGGCCCAAACCTCTTCTCTGAAAGCACCATGAATGGGATACACCCATTAAAACTCACATGCCTCTAAGCCTACTTATCTCTGCTCCTACCTCTTGTTCTTTCAGGCACATTCCCAGGGGCAGATTCCATGTTTTCTTGGGCAGTAGGACCTGCTGCCCAGCTGCTTCGATGCCTGAGCCGGGCCTTTCCTAAGCCTGGTTACTTAATGAAAAATCCCTCCCATCCGAGTCTATCGGGATGTGTGAATTCTCATTTCCTAGTTACACAACAAGGTAGGAAAGCAGTGGACACGTCCTTCCTTACCAAAGGACTTTTTCGTTTCTTGCACAATCTATGGGAAAGAGCAAATTCCAGAATACAATTTCTCTCGGTGTCCTCACCACCTTGTGGATCCTGAATTTGGCTGAACCTTCAGGGCAGGCAGCTCTTCCTGCTTACTTGACATGGGATGGCCTTATTCCTCAGAGGTACCATCCTTCAAGAAAATCCCTCCTTTTCAGTCTAGTGGCCAGGCCCAGCAACTAAAGCACTTAGGCTGGGGTTTTCTCCTTTTCCTCAGAGACCAGGTTCTAGCCACAGAGCTCATTCAAAATCACTGGCTCCTCCTGGCATGCACTACTAAGGAGGAGTCATTTAGAACCAGTGGTGTACCATGGGTCTCTGATGCCCGGGGGCCAATACTTGCATTTGCACACACCCCCCCCACACCCCATCCACGATCGATCACTGAGTGTCTATCACTGGGTGTCCCCCAGTTGCCAATCGCCAAGCCCAGAAACACCAGTGGCAAAACAAAAGTGCCTCCAGGGGATCCTGGAGGGCCTAGCCGGTGCCTCCCGCCCAGGCCAGTGCCCGGGTGCAAACCCCTTCCCACCCCGTCGGTATGCCACTGTTCAGAAATGATGGTCCTTGAAGGCCTCCCCCCCATTAGCTTTCTAAAAAGTGTCTCACCCTTAGCCCAAACACAGAGGATATCTCTCTGCAGTGGGGTACAGTGCTTTGTCAAATATAGAAGCAACTTGGGTACCAGAATCACTCTACCCAGGGCAGGGCAGCATAATTTGCCCTGTAAGAAGCAAGGTAAATTTGCCCACATGGAGCTTTGCACTAGCTGGACTGCTTCTAATCCTGGTTTGTTTAAAACTAGCTATCTCTACACCACAGTATACAGCGTAGATGTAACCACAGTATAGGATAGACTGTCAGGATTTGGCTGCATTTCACAACCACCAGGATCTCTCTCAAGATGCAGGTTTATAATGTGAAGTGATGTGAGGCTTACAATCAAAATAGCTTTCAAAACAGAAAATGTTTGACTAAGAGAGACCCCAGCAGTCAGACACTTTCTATGGGGTGGTGATATGCATACCAAGCATCCATATATACAGGTGTGATTAAACAAGATAAGTATGCTATCCAAAGGTCTGGCTGCAGGCTAGAAGACTGCCTAGAGCAGTGTTTCTGAACTGAAGTACCTGAAGACTGGAAGAAGGCCAATGTGGTACCTATCTTCAAGAAAGGGCAGAAAGTAGATCTCGGGAATTATAGGCCAATCAGCTTGAACTCAATCCCCGGTAAAATACTGGAGAAAATTATCAAAGAGACCTTTCTTGATAAGCTGGCTGATGGCAACATCCTGAGGGATAGCCAGCACGGGTTTGTCGTGGGTAGGTCTTGCCTGACCAATCTCATCTCCTTCTATGGCCAGGTGACCTATCAGCTGAAAAAGGGAGAAGAGATTGACATCATATATCTGGGCTTTAAAAAAGCCTTTCTACTGGTTTCCCATGTTCTCCTCATGGAAAAATTAGACAACTCTGGCCTCGGCTACACCACAGTCCAATGGCTGGGAAATTGGCTCCAAGGCCAGACCCGGAGAGTAGTAGTCGATGGAAGCAAATCGTTATGACACTCCATGACCAGTGGCATCCCCCTTGGACTGGTTCTCTTTAACATCTTTATCAACGATGTGGACATTGGTGTCAGATGCACACTGGCCAAGTTTGCCAATGACACTAAACTTTGGGTGTGGACACCTCAACGTCCACACCTGAGGATAGGCTGGTGATCCAGGCTGACTTGGATAATCTTAGTAAGTGGGCAGATATAAACCTGATGACATTCAATACCGAACAATGCAAGGTATTCCACCTCGGGGAAAACAACCCACAGGAAGCTTATAGGCTCGACAGTGCTACGCTCACTAGCACCACAGCTGAAAGAGATTTGGGGGTCATTATTGAACACAAGATGAACATGAGCCATCAATATGATGTTGCAGCTGGCAAAGCAAATAAAACTCTGGCTTGCATTCATAGATGCTTCTCAAATAAATCTCAGGATGTACTCGGCCTTGGTGAGGCCGCAACTGGAGTACTGCATCCAATTATGGGCTCCTCAATTAAAGAAGGATGTCAAGAAGTTTGAGAGCATCCAGAGAACCATGCACATGATCAGAGGGCAAGAGAATAGGCCTCACAATGACAGGCTGAAAGCCATGGGACTCTTCAGCCTAGAAAAGTGTAGGCTCAGGGGTGACCTGGTGGCTGCCTATAGGTAGATCAGGGGTGTACATCAGGATCTGGGGGAACGCTGGTTTACCAGAGTGCCCCAAGAGATAACAAAGATCAATGGTCATAAACTCCTCCATGACCGTTTTAGGCTGGACATAAGGAAAAGCTTCTTTACTGTCTGAGCCCCCAAGGCCTGGAATAGATTCCCTCCAGAAGTAGTATAGGCACCTATTCTGGACTCATTCAAGAAACATTTAGATGCTTATCTTGCTGGATCCTTTGACCCTAGCTGACTTCCTGCCCCTGAGGCGGGGGGGGGGGCTTGGTGTTCTTCAAAGTGCCTCTGGACTTGATGATCTTCAAGGTCCCTTCCAGCCCTAATGTCTATGAAATCTATGAAACCAGTGGGACATGTCCAACTGGTGGGACATGAAGGTTGTGTAGGTGGGACTTCAATTCATTTGAAAATTTCCATTAATGTCTATTAATATAGTGCTAAAATGCATATAAATGTAAAAATACACTTCTTGGGAAAAGGTGGGGGGGGCTGTCATGGTGGGACAAGGGCTTTTTGACAAAATGGTTGATGGGATGTAAGGTTGAGAACCACTGGCTTAGAGTACCTTTATCCAGTCCACCACACCTACCTCTACTACAAGAACATATAAAGGCCTTAGTCCCCTTATAGTTCCTATAGAACTTCCTACATGTTCAGTCCCCTATCACCTAAGGTTTTCTCATCTACATGTATGAGCAAGAAATGCCATACCCTCAGAGTAATAATTCTTGCTACAGAAAATAAGATTTAAGTACTCTCCTGAATTTGGGCCTCAATAGGTGAAGTGATGGTGACACATATATGGGAAGTGTATAAAGCTATGGGGGATCCTTCAAGAACAAACAAGTTGCTGTGCAATCTAAAACAAGACAGACAAAGCTCTTAGGGTAAATCTGATATCTTTTATTAGACCAATGCAAAATAAAATAAAATATATCAGATTTACGCAAAGAACCTTGTCTACCTATGTCCTTAGACCAACAAAGCTACAACCTACTCTCCTAATTTAAGATAAAACATTATCTGTCTTGTGATATACCACTGCTAGAATAACTGCACCACTTTTGGAAAACACTTTCTGTGAAGGCTAATGAAGAAAACTAGAGCTTTGCATGCTTATCTAGCCTTCAGTCCATAAACAGTTGCACAAGGTAACTGAAATATTTGTCAATTTTTTTGAATATCAAAGCATAAGCCTTTCAAAACTCAAGAGTTTAGTGGTATTTTAAGATAGGAAAACTACTTAAAGAATAAAAGAAAAACACAAGCACTCACATTATTTCCCCATAAGATTTTGCTATTTGTATAAGGAACATAAGCCCTGATTTTGAAACAAAAACAGCTGTTTGTACTGAAGGGACAAGCTTGTTGTTGTTTTACTTTATTAATGTCACTCTCTTTACATGGAAACATTGACGATAAAGCTGAATTATGTACCATTTTGTGGGGGGGGGGAATCTTTTTAAGTGCTTTTGTCATTGGCTCTCTTTAAAAGGAGGTGTTCAAAACCACAGTGCTGGCCTAACTTTATTCCCACTGGCTAATGGCAACTCCCTTGACAGAGCAATTTTCAAAATCCCCATTTTATTTTGACAAACTGGTACCTTCTCATGCATCTTCTAGTACTACAAAGCACAGAATAGCAAGAGCTAATCTTCTTCCCTGCCTCCAAAACTAAGATGAGAAATATCTATGGCATAGAAAAGCAGAAGTCATAAGCAATAATCACATACATAATTCCCTTGTGTCTATACTAGCAAAGCAATAAACTTTCATCAAGGAGTCAAAGCCCAGAGGAATTCACTGAGTTTGTTTCTTTCCATGAAAGAAATCTAAATTTGGTCCAGGTCCAAGGGTAGGCTTGCTAAGTTTTACAGACCTTTCAAGTGAACCTGATGGAAAACAGAGACTCCTTTGCAGAGATTTATTACAAAACTGGAGGGATCTGAGGTGATGGGGTGAGTTGAACCTTGAAAACAGTGAGTGGGAACCAACATGAATTGAAACCAAACAAAAAATGTGTGTACAAAACACTCGTTTTCATACAGTGGCGTTTCTTGCTGGCAAAATAATCCTTTTATATTGACACAATGGTTAAGAACAGACATTCAAAAAGCCTGAAGTAGAAGCGCTCTAAGTATCGTGCTTTTAATCAAAGTCCCACCACCATCCTGCCTGTGCCTCAGAGCAGCTAAGTGAGCTGAGTACTAACACATCTCTGTGCAAAAGTGGGGTGGGGAGTGGGGGAGCCCGCTAAGTCACCTGGGATGCAGGGGGAACATGACCTACCTTAACGTGCAATTGTCTTTATAAAAGCATCCAGCAGACTTGGTGCCCAAGCTTTAAAGAAGATGAGAAATCCTATTAGATGCTACTTCTGTGTTATTTATGGGTGTTCAGTAGGGCTATGCAAAACTTCAGTCCCTGATTCAATTTGGCAGAGATTCAGCCCGATTCAGTAGCCAAATCTCTGAATCCAAATCGAATCAGAGGGCCCTTTAATCTCTCTGAATCAAATCGAACCCTCCTCCGAATCGACTTGGAGAGATTCTGAAAGATTCAGAGATTCAGATACAGACACAGCTTTAAATGGTTTTTCTACATTCCTCTAGGCAGCAGGCAGCTCATGAATGATGTGATGGTGGGGCACATGGAGCATCCCAGAGAAGAGCAGAGGTCTCCCCAGCGTGCTTGGCAGCAGACATGGAAGTGGACCAAAAGCACTTTCAGTCCACTTCTGGGTCCACCAGGGAGCACATTCCCCCCTGCCCCAACACCCCCTGCTGGCTCATCGATTGGTGCCTCCTGGGTCTGAGCGAGGGGGGGGGGGGGACACCCAAGGTCCTGTCCCTGATTCGGGCCCTCATTTCGGCCCAATCTGAATCCGAATGGAATAGGGCCTGCTTCACACCCCCCTTAGTGATCAGGTGTATCTAAGACAAACCCTGCATGTATAAAACATGTCCACACATAGGAAGTTAACACCCAACACTCTACATTGCTAAATGTAAGGGAAGGAACAAGTAAGAAAACTAGGATGGCCCGTGCACTTCATCTGTACTGCAGGAGGCTTCCTTAAACATCTGCAGATCCGTTGTCACAGAGGAGGCTACTGGGAGCACGGTCACTGCACTTCTATGGAAGAAAGGATAGATTCAGAAAATGTGTGCACAGTTCAGAAAATGTGTGCACAGTCTTTGAGCTACGGTGAGTCACACAGGTTCAGATTGTTAAAGGTAACTAGGTGCCTACAAGTGCAAATCTTTGAGTGAGGGGTACAGGTTGTAGGCATGTTGATCTAAGGACATGGGCAGACAAGGTTCTTTGGATAAATCTGATACCTTTTATTACACCAGCTCCAATAGTTGGAAAAATAGTTTTCCAACTATTGGAGTTGGTGTAATAAAAGATATCAGATTTACCCAAAGAACCTTGTCTAATCTTTTAGTGAGACTGTTAAGTTTTTGAGACAGGGCTTTTTCTTCCTATGAGGCTGCACACTGCTTATCTCAGTGGGGCTGTGATCTGAGCTGCAAACTCTAAGCCTACTGGAATTAATAATCCACCTGATGGCTCAAATAATCCTTAAAGGGCTTTGGTAGCTGCAAGAAACACTCTTCTAGTCTGTAGGAGGCACAGTAACTGCAGAGTGCCTGAGTTGCAGCCTGCCAGTGGGTTGAGTAGATTTTATCTAACTCTCAATTAATTCCCTGTGAAAGGGTGAAATGCTCATTTTGGGGAGGGAAAAACTATGTTGTTTGTTTAGCCACAATGAAAAGAGCCCCCTTGATCTCTCAAAAGGCTTTAGAAATTGTCAAATGAGCATATTAGTCTGTTTTTTTCTTGTTTAAGGAAAAAACCTGTGCCTAACAGACGTGTTTTGTTTGCACGGGGAGCAGAAGTGGCAGGTTACTTTTAAATATGTGACGCAGGTGGAGAAGCAGTAAATATCTCCGGCAAAGACCATCTGATTGGAGTATGATTCATATTTTCCACTTCAACAAGGATTAATAGAAAGGATGGCAGGGGGGAGGGGTGAACAATCAGAGGACGATAGTTTTGTCATTTCTACAGAGCAGCTCAGTGGGTTTTTATCCTTGAAAGCTCCAGGCATTTACCTGAGAAGAGGGATAGATGGAAGCTTTCAGTCTGACAGGAAATGAGACCGCGCCATATGTCATTCAAGAGATTTTGAACAGATACGGTACTTTATTATATAGCAGGTCCATTTCCCAAGTCTTGGGTTTTAAAGATTATTTGAAACTGTTCTCAAATGTTCCAGAAAAAGTGTGACATCAGACAAATAATTTCATAGATTTCATAGACATTAGGGCTGGAAGGGACCTCGGAAGATCATCGAGTCCAGCCCCCCGCCCGAAGGGCAGGAAGTCAGCTGGGGTCATAGGATCCCAGCAAGTTAAGCATCCACTTTACTCTTGAAGGTGTTCAAAGTAGGTGCTTGAACCACCTCTGATGGCAGGCTATTCCAGACCTTGGGGGTTTGGACAGTAAAGAAATTCTTCCTTATGTCCAGCCTGAAATGGATTTGCAGTAGTTTAAAACCATTCGACCTCGTCATCCCTTGGGTGCTCTGGTGAACAAATGTTCCCCCAGATACTTCAACACAGACAAGTGCAAGGTGATGCACCTGGGGAGGAACAACCGGCACCATACCTACAGGCTGGGGAACTCCCCTCTTGTCAGCACGGAGGTGGAAAAGGATCTTGGAGTCATTATTGACTCCAAGATGAACATGGCTCGGCAGTGTGGGGAGGCAGCTAGGAAGGCCAACTGTACCTTGTCGTGCATCCACAGATGCATTTCAAGCAGGACCAAGGAGGTGATCCTCCCCCTCTATGCGGCACTGGTCAGGCCGCAGCTGGAGTACTGCGTCCAGTTCTGGGAGCCGCACTTTAAGAGGGATGTGGACAGCATCGAGAGGGTCCAGAGGAGGGCCACTCGCATGATCAAGGGACAGCAGGGCAGGTCCTATGAGGAAAGGTTACGGGACCTGAACCTGTTCAGCCTCCAGAAGAGAAGGCTGAGGGGGGATCTTGTGGCCTGCTATAAACTAGTCAGGGGGCAGCAACAGGCACTGGGGGAGTCCCTGTTCCCCCAAG
>NW_005841890.1:4107656-4119771 GCF_000455745.1 Alligator sinensis
TGGTCGGACTAGATGATCTGCCCAGGTCCCATCCGACCCTAGAAACTATGAAACTATGAAACTATACTGGTTGTCACTCTTGATAAACTTATAGGTGGCCACCGGATCACCTTTGAGCCTGTGCTTTTCCAGGCTAAAGAGCCCCATAGCTCTTAGCCTGTTGTCCTAAGGTCTGTTTTCCTGACCTCTCATCATGTGCATGGCTCTTTTCTGGACTCTCTCTAGCTTCTCCACATCCTTTTTGAATTGTGGAGCCCAAAACTGGACACAGTACTCCAGCTGCAGCCTCACCAAGGCTGAATACAAGGGGAGAACGAAGTCCCGGAATTTGCTTGAGAAGCATCTATGGATGCAAGGCAGCGTTTTGGTCGCTTTACTAGCTGCAGCATCACACTGAAGGCTCATGTTCATCTTGTGGTCAATCCTGACCCCCAAGTCTCTTTCTTCCATAGTGCTAGCCAATGTAGCACTGCCGAGCCTATAAGGATGCTACAGGTTTTTCCTCGTGGATGCTTTGCCCCAAAGTTTGGTGTCATTGGGAAACTTGGCCAGTCTGCTTCTGACTCCAATGTCCACATCATTAATGAAGATGTTGAACAATATGGGTCCAAGGACAGAGCCCTGGGGGACCCCACTGGATACCATATCAAAGGCTTTTTTTGAAGGCAAGATATATGACATCAATCTTTTCGCCCTTGTCCAGGTGATAGGTCACCTTGTTGTAGAAGCAAATGAGATTGGTCAAGCAAGACCTACCCACAACTGACTGACTTGCCTGCTTTACGGCAGATGGTGAAGGTGATCAGTTCATGGTCGCTGTCACCCAGCTTCCTATCGATCACTAGGTCACCAATTAGGTCATCCCCAGTAGACAGTACCAGGTCGAACAGCACTTTACCTCTTATTGGCCCATAGACTTCTTGAGTCAGGTAGAGGTCATCCACGCATGATAGGAAGCTTTGCAACGACTTGGATTTTGCTGAGTGATCATTCCACAAGATGTCTGGGTAATTGAGGTTACCCATGACAACCATGGTCCTGGAGCATGCGGCCTCAGCCAGTTCCCGGGTGAACTCCTGGTCAAGCTCTTGACTTTGGGTGGGAGGTCTGTAGTAGACTCCCACTGTTGTGTCCCCTGTGCCATGTTCCCCATGGATTTTAACCCAGAGGGTCTCCAGTCATCCACCCTGGTCACCAACATCAGCTTTCAGGGACACGTAGCTTTCCTTAACATAGAGAGCTACACCCCCGCCCCTTTTATCTACTCAATCCCTCCTGTACAGGGTATAGCCATCTATACCTGTGGTCTAGTCATGGTTGGAGTCCCACCAGGTCTCCATTATCTCTATGACGTCGTAATTATTTGTGTTAAGCAGGAGGATGAGTTCTTCCTGCTTATTACCCAAGCTCCTGGCATTTGTGTACAGGCAGGCAAGTGCCCCCTTGGGGGCTCTTGCCTTGCCCACAGATTGTACCAGGGCTGGGGCAGGGGTGGACTCCCTTAAGTGCCTTGGTCTGCTGGCTTTGCATGGGTTTCTTAGTGGACCAGCAGTGGCGGTAGTCCCCCAGTCCCCCAGCAGGCTTAGTTTAAAGCCCAGTGGAGCAGGTCAGCCAGTCTGGCTGAGAAGAGCCTCCTCCCCAGAGAGGAGGTGGAGGCCATCAGCTCACTGCCTCTCTCACCAAAGAATGGGCTGTGGTCAAGAAAGCCAAAAACTTCCCGATGACACCAGCACCACAGTCTTTGGTTAACTACCTGGATCCTCCTCTCCCTGCTCAGCCCATACCCTGAGATTGGGAGGATCGAAGAGAACACCAACTGTGCCCCCAGACCCTTTAGCCCTGCTCCCAAATCCCTGTAGCACCTTGTGACCCAGCTGGGAGCGCTCCGAGTCGTGTCATTGGTGTCCACATGAATAAGGAGAATGGGATAGTGGTCTGTGGGCTGGAGGAGTTTAGGGATCTTCTCCATAATGTCTCAGATGTGGGCCCCCAGGAAGCAACTGACTTCCCAGGCTATGGGTTCAGGGCTGCAAGAGGTTCATACCTGTTGCTAAGCTCCAGTGGGGCAGGGGCCTTGGTGCAGCAGGCCCTAGGGTCCTTGACCACCTTGGTCCATCCCTGTGACTGGACAGAATGGGAGGTTCTTGAGTCTTCCCTTGTCCTGGAGGGAGACTATGGTCTACCCACCCGGGAGAAAAAGGCCTGGCAGTAGGAGTCTATCTCCTGCTCACAGTCCCTGTTGGAAATTGTGCCGAGACTTATGTGACCAATGAAAGCAAGTTGCAGTGTAATTTCCACATAGCTGTAATATAGAAATGAATAAATTTCCTCCCCTACTGTGTTAGCCTAAAGTGAAACCAAGACCTGGACTGTTTGATTAACTGGGATTTCTTTCTTTGGTTGGTTTGCTTGGTTTTCATTGCTAAGTAACAGCCAGAAGTCAAAGTGCCAGAAGACAGTAGGTGTATTTTTGACCAGAACCCACAGCATAATTACCAGGAATTGTGATCTCACAAGCCTTTTTTACCCAGGTTCTGGAGACTGTATGGCCATGTGAACTCTCAGATGCTTTTTAGCTTCAATACTTCAGTTTCAAGCCTGTCGAGGTTTGCCCCTTCTCTAGAACCACGTGTTTCATACTGTGTGTTGTCTCTGCCACCAGCTGGATAGGAGAAGAGAGCAAGAGGAAGGAACTTGGAAGGTCTTTATTCTTGGCCCTAGTGCTGTCCTGGCTCATTGTGTGGCTTTCATCAATTCAGAGCTTTGCCCTCCTATCTTGGCAAAATATTGATAATGATGTTTTTCTATCTGGCAGGAACATCCAGAGGCTTGTTGAATGCATCCTGGTATCGTTATCCCTGAAGATGGCAAAAACATTACAATTATGGGGACACACCAATAACAATCCTTTGTTTTTACTCATGCTAAGCATCATCTAACGCTATGACTGACCCCGTTGAAAACTATGGGCTGAGGTGCTATTGAGCTACTGAGTAAGGATTTCAGAATATGGCCTTGATTAACTGGGTATGGTAATTAGGATCATAGGGCCACAGGAAAGAGCTTCAGGAAAACCCTTATGCAAGGAAGTTCATGCCTGCTGAAGCATCACAGTCAAGGGTCTATGTAGCCTGCTCTTGAAAATTTCTGAAGATGGAGATCTCAGAACCTTTCTAGGCAGCCTGCTGTAATGCTCAATGCTCAGTTAATTCTCACAGCCCCTGTTGTTGAAGCCTCTATTCCACTGTACTGCAAAAAATACAAGATGCATGAAACCTGAAAGAAAGGTTACAAAAGTAAGGATGATGCTGTAGCCTAATGCTTATCAAACTTTTGATATCAGCAGCACAATTTTTTTTTCTGGATTAAAATTGGTCACACACTCCTCTCTTACCCCCAGAAAAGCAGTGTGTGTGTGTGTGCGTTTTCAAAGCATAACATATTCCATTCTCTTGCCAAAGGAAATCATACCGGTGCTGAGATATACTGTTAAAAAATGACACCAATACATCTTTCTTTAAGCCATGAATTAGTTTCTATACTGGTGGTTCTTAACCTTTTTAGCTTTAAGGTCCCTCCATAGCTTTTCTGAATTTTGTAGCACCTCAGCCAATAATCACTGAGATAGATCTAAATTCAGTAAAGGTCTGGAGAGTGGCCCAGAGGCAAGAAAAACTGAGAATCACTAATCTACTTGGTGCCTTTTAAGGGCACCCTGCTGTGCCCTGCTCTTTGCAGTATCTGCCCCTCCCAACTGTAAAGTAACCTATGGTCTGTTCCTCAGGGGGTAAACACAGCTCATGCTGCTGACGCTGCTCCTGCAGGGTTTCACATGCTGGTGACTATCTCTACAGCCCTGGGAACATGGGTGGAGTGGAGGGGACAAGTCAGGCTGTGAATCCATCCACAGGAGCTGACTGGGTGTGAGGAAGGGTGAAGGAAGGAAGCAGCAGCAGAGACAACCCCCAAAGGAGCAGCTACAGGTGCTGTTGGAGTAGTGGCAGCAGGCACAGCATGCTGGACAGGGGAGGAGAGTATTCACTTCCTTGAACAGCGGGATGTCCTGGCACACTTCTATCAGTCGCATGGCACATGGAGATAAGCAGCATGCCCTTTGGGAATCACTGGTTTTGGGACACTTAACTGGCAGGAGGCAGTGCTGGGTTCCTGTCCCTGCCTCAACGCAAATAAGTGTTAAAGAGTGTAACAGGGCACCAACCTTGAGCTCTGTTATGGTCCAGAGAGCTTTGCTGGGCCTGGGCATGTGAGGATACTTACCTGGAGGCAAAAGACCTGCAGTGCAGCAGAAAGAGTGGGGGTGCCAACGTCTGAGGCAGGCATGGCTATCTCCATGCTTCATGCATGAAGGAGCAAGGTCATGGGAGCCCAAGCTGTCTTCTATTGGCCGGTAGGAGCCTGGCCAGAAGGTATGACTGCACAGGTTTCAGAGAGATTACCTGGGAGAGGGGGAAGCACAAGAGCAGAGGAGCTTGTGTGAACCACACAGAGGCACAGGACTGCAGAAGAAGCCAGACCAGCAGATCAGAGCCAGAGTGAAATTAAGCAGGATGACGAAGACTTGCAGACATTCCCAGGCGGTGATGCTTAAAGCCACAGAAGAGGGGAAAGACTACCCATACCAGCAAGGTGGGGAGTTAGAAAGGGAGGGGATGTGTCTTTGGATAGTGAATTTAACCCAGAAATATGGGCTGGTGAGGGACAAGCTCCTGCCTCATGTACTTGAACCTGAAACTGGCCCCACATGGGATTTAAGAAATTTGTTGGAGCAAAATAGATTAACTCAGTTGGTTTGCCAGGCTGCCAGTTAGACTGTTGGGAAAATTGATGTCAAGTACAGATGGACTTTGTGGCCTAGCAACCACAGGATGAATGTAATGAGAAGAGGTTGATGACCCTGATGTACGGAGAGAGAATGTATTGAGCTGGAAGAGAGACATTAGTCAATTGATGCAGCTCATGTGGAATCTGATAATGTGGCTCTAAATGCCTATTGGAGGCGTAAGCCTTTGAACTTTTATGAACGAGGATTAAATTAGGTAATGACTGGAAGCCATATGAATGCTTAGTAGGCCTTAATACTCAGTCCATAGGAAGATGAGACCTGAAGCTGGTCACTGGTTAATACCTATCTTGGTGTGGAAAGGGCAGGGTGTAGGGGAGGTGGAGCCTTGTGGAGACAATTGCTAGTCACTCAGTAACAACATCTTACCCCCTTATTCTCCTTCTTCATTTACCATCAAGGTGTGGTGGGTGAGCATTAAGGGAGGCAATTAAAAATGAAGAGACATGACAGATGATCAGTCACCAACTAGAACAAGACTCTCACAGAAAGAAAATAGAGAAAATATAGTTGGGGCAGGCCCATCCCATCTGGCCTGTGGGCTGGGGATGACTCCTTGGAGGAAGAAAATGTGTTTGAAACCTATCAGTTGGAGGAGGACATTGAACCTAGGTCTTTCCTTTCCTAGGCAAGTGCTCTAACCACTAGAGGACAAATACAGAAGGGGAGAGGTATCTCCTCCTCCCCTGGTCCCCATTTTAAAGATAAGACTGAGCCCTGTCAGGTCTTGGAAAGAATAAGAAAGGATGCTGCACTCTGGGTCCTGACTGAATGGAGTCACTTGCTTTGCAGCCCTGAGTCAGGTATCTATCCGCTGGAGAAGGTTGGCTTTCAGCCATGCCTGTGCACTTACTTCTTCCTACTGGTGACTTTAGGTGGCTCCCCACTCTGCTGCTGCCTGCTATGGTGCTGCTGTTCTGCAGCCTCTAAATCCCCACAAGCATTGGATAGAGAGCCTAGGGATACAAGTCAAGTTTCTGGATTCTACTCCAACGGAACACACCAATACCTAAAGTCCTGTCTTGGGGAGATAGACTTGGCCAAGGCAACTAAGAGAACAGGTAGTATAGACTTAGAAACAGTATTTAAAGGTCTGTTTTTTGGGAATTGACTTATAGGTATAGATATATGCATTATAAGGGGTCAAGATGGGCAGCAGGGGTTAAATGGATTTCTAATGAGCTTGGGAGACACACACACAGCTGACCACACACACACAGCTTCTCATGGCCCTGAGAGCAGACGAGCGGTCTAGCACAACAAGGCCAACTGATGGACACACAGCTTGAGAATGAAGAGGGGCATGCCATAACATGAGATCACAGCCTTCAAGGCAGACAGGTTGTATAACACAACAAGGCCAACAAGGATGCATGGTCTAGAAAACAACCTGGGAACCAAAGGAAGTATGTACCATACTGTCCCATAACACAGGATGTGACACCAGCTACAAGGTCCCAGAAAGTAGCGGGGCCTGAGTCCTGGTTTTGTGGGAACAGACCAAATTAGGAAAAGGCCCAGAAGGCTACGTGGATGTGTGACCACAGAGAGACATCCAACAAGAGATAGCCATGGGTGAAGAGTCATCAGGAGTCACCAAGGGGGAAGGAGAATACAAAAGCAGAGACTTGAGATTAACAAAGGGTCCCTCCCTGTCCCTCCCATTTTGCTCCCTGAGAGGGGTCCCACATCCCCATCCCTGTCCCCCTGGAAGAGTTCCTGAGGCCACCATGGACCGAGGGCATACCAGCAGCCCATCTCATTAACCCCGCTGGAAGGGGGCTGTGGGCCTCAGCATCCCACCTCCAGACTGCTGATACCTAAGAGGGGGAGCCTCATAGTGGAGCCTGCATCCTGACCAGATGCACTTTGACTCTGATGACAGCAATAGAACTGATAGATATAGACTTGTTTGTTTGTTTCTATTGTTGCTTTTTTTTGTTCTTACTCTGTATCAATAAATGTGTCTATTATCAACTGGCAGGTGCTGTGATCGGTTTGAGGGTTGTGCTCACCTGGAACAAAGGTATGCAAAGGGTCCAAATCCAGTGTCAACAGTAGCAGACTGGGATTATAGTTCAAGGTTCTTCATAACGAGAATGCATGCTCTAGCCAACAGGCTGGGTGCATAAACCCCTGTTCTTTTAAAGTATTTTTAATGAGAAAAAGGCAATTTTAAAACTCCCTTCAGTCTATAAATGTTGGAGGATTCAAACTCAAGGCCTTGTGGGATCTATAATTCTGAAAAGGGGGGTGCAGATAGTGATCATAGAAAACAATGTATTTTTATCCAGTTAAAAAGAAACTCGAAGCTTTACTAATATGCTGGGGGCTAAGGGCTGTATAATTCAGTTTAGGACTGAAGCAAAAACAAATGTAAGTTCATTGGAATGAGTTCAAAACAGTCTGCAGGGCTGTGAAATAGGAGCATCATTACCAGGAGCAGCTAACAGACAGCAGAATTGCAAAGCAAAGGCTAGCTTGATCAGTCAAACATGTAGACCACTTAAAAGAAGAGAGTGTTGTTAATACCTGTTGAGTGAAGAGTTTTGACGGGAGCATGTAGTTTATATTGAGCCATTTAAGTCAATTGATGCCTTCAGGACTGCCTGACTCAAAATGCTGCTGGCAGCCAGTTTTAAACTTTGGGTGGAGCAGGATTCAAAGGGGAGATGCAGGTGCATCAGTGCACCCCCACCCCCAACCCTCTGGATCTGCCCCTGCCAGGCAGATGCACTGAATTAATTTGTCCCTGCACAACTGAGGCACTATCTAGGTAAGAGCTATCTCCTTTATTCCTCTGATTTTTCCCCTCAGTTAAAGGAAATGCTTATTTATTCTGATTTTATTTTAGCTTAGTTTTCTGCAGGTTTACACAGTGGAAGAAACAAGTTTCTTTTGCAGGGTGGTTTCCTTCCGCAAATGTCAGGGTCTCGTCACATTCTTCTCTTTCAATCCCCTGTTATAGATTAAATCAGTGCTTGCAACTGTCTGTGATACTTTTTTGGTAACAATAGGCAGAATGAAATCTTGTCTGAAAGGGCAATCATCTTGGGTCCTAATCCATATGTGAGTTCTCTCTAATCTGAAGCTCTTGTCAGGAGGTTTAAAGTCAGGGTGAGTGGGGCACAAGCACTCAGCTCTCTTACTATGATACTGCACTGCAGACAAATTGGGAAGTGAAGTTGAAGCCTGCTTGTTACACACACACACAGACACACAGACACATACTTACGTACATACATAGCTATATCTATTTTATGCACACACATACGTGTATAAAAGAAGTCCCAGTGGGCAACTCTATGTAAATCTTTATATGTCTTTGAAGAACATAAAAGTCTATGTTAACTATTTTAAAAGGGTGAATCCTAGGATCTTAGCAGAAATAGCTCTTAAAATCTTTTTAAATCTGACATGCCACATTTTTTTTCACATAATGTAACTCTTTGGAACCCAGATAAATTCCTTGTGGAAGAAGAGGGCCTGAGAAATATTAGATGAAATATTAGATGTGTATTTGAGGGTGGAGAGCGTGAAGGTCAAGCATGACCTAAAAATGTTTTCACTGGGAGAGTCATGGACAATTGAAATGAACCTGGGCAAAACTGCTTCTCAATGGAAAATAACCCTATTACTTTCCAGATACCCTTTGTGGTGACAGAAGTTTTAGTTTGGAAAGGATACCTTAATTTGAGAGATGATACCTCAATTAATCTAATTAGTTAGAGACAGACAGAGGGTCTGCAGAGGTTGGCTAGTGATCCACAAATAAAGTTTATTGTTGATGTTTCCTATTCTCTGTATGCCTGTATTTATTGAACCTGGTTACCACTGTACTCTTATGTCTTCCCAAATCCATGGAAGCCAGAATTGTCTAGTAATTAGCCAGTAATCTAAACAGACCAAGTCTTGAGAAAGTGGACTTAACAGTATCCAACCACAAATGTATTCTGTGAAACAAGTGTGAGTTAACTGCCCTATTTTTATTAATATTCTGTTCATTGGTTTATTTGATGGCTGCAGGTGTAGTAAAAGAGTCTTGAAGGAATCCTTTAGGACTCCAGAGACCTAGGTGTAAATCTTTCTCCAAACTTGTAGCAATGGCTACCCGCAGCCAACCCACCTGCTAATAGGACTGTGGTACTTCAGGCTGGGCAGTCAGATAAAGATACCAGTCACAACATTCCCTTGTTGGCTATAGAAACTGCTGTGCTTTGACAATGCCACCCTATGGGCCACTAGGTTCAGGGGGATCTTTCACCTTTTATAACATTTGCTAAATGTTTCAATGAGTTCATTCCTGGGGGAGCTTTTGTAATGTCCTTGGGAAGGCACACAATGGTTTATGACAGGGGAGCTCAACCCCAAGCCTATGGGTCAGATCCCGCCTGTGAAGCCATTTTTATCCATTTTATCCCTGTGGGTCTAGAAATCTGATTGTTGAGGAGTGATGGCTTTTAACACTGTCTCTGCTCCCCCACTACCAAATTGCCATTCCCCATACAGCTGGATTGATCTTGACTGCACCGGCCTGACCTGGAGGGATTGGGTGCTGGCCCCATATGGCTGCATCAGGCCCCAGCTGGGCTGTTGCCATAGTACAGGAGTGACCCCCAGATGGGCCATTGCCATGCAGTGAGATTGGGCCCCAGCTGAGCCATTGCCATGTGATGGAATTGGGCAGTGGCCAGGCTACTGTGGTATGATGGGATTACATCCCAACCAGACCAATGCTGCATGGCAGGATTGGGCCCCAGACTCGCACAGCAGGGTCAGGCATGGGCCACTGGTGCCTCCTAATATGTGTGTGGGGGGCGGGAGGTGGCACCAGCAGCTGATTGCCGCTGGTGGGGGGGAATTGCTGAACAGGGGTGTGAGGTGGGTCCCCCAGCAGCCAGTCACCGATGGCAAAACTGGAGGTGCTGGCAGCAAACCCAGAAGCGATGGTGGTGCTTCTCTCAGGGGGGGCATGGCCAATCTCAGGGGGTACACCCGCATGCACCCCCTACGCATCGCCAATGGGGTCAGGTCCCAGCCAGGTCAGCCCATGTGCTAGATCAGGCCTACAGAGCAGATCTGGCCTGCAAACTAACCTGTGTAATGTGGCCTGCCTCATTACTGAGAGGGAGATGGGGCCCATGGTCAGCTGCCCAGCCCCAGCCCCTGGAGCAGACTGACAGTGACAACGGGGATCTAAACCAAATGGCCACCCATCCCAGATGCAGGCAGCAGTTGACAGTCCTGGGATGGCAGTAGAGGATCACCTGACTTAGGGAGAGACTCATAAACCCAAGGCTGACCCACAGAGGGGATTCAGGTCATAAGAGCCATTGGAGGCAGAGCTGGAGGGAAGAGCCAGTCTGGGCTGCTCACAGAGGAAGGCTTTTGGACTGCAGGAGAGCAGGAAAAAGCCCCGCACCCTAAGCAGCAACTGATAAGTTCATTGAGCCTTTGTGGTAATGTTGCTGATGGGTGGGATTAACCCTGGAATGGGAGCTTTTGTTTTGGGGCGGGTGCTCATGTTTTGGTTTGTGTTTATAGCGGACGACCAATGTGGCTCGGAGGGCAAGCCTCTCCTATGACATCAAAACATCAAGGCAGGGCTGGCGAGATAACAGGGTGGGCAAACCCTGAGAGGCCAGAGATAGGGTAACAAGGAAGGGACCAAATGGTGGCCAGGAGAAGAGACCTTACTGCTCCAGCACCAAGAGTGTTACAACTTAGCAGTGCTTATCTGGCCCATGGCAGGAAATGGTTGGGCACCACTGGTTTACGATAACCCAATTGTCAGAATTTACCAGACAATCTGAGAAGCAGCTGTTTTGATGTCTCTTCCTGACTCCTACTGGATGACGTGTATCAGCTAGTCTGAACCTATTCACAAGGCTTTTGGTGGAAAAAGGAAAAAAAGAAAGAAATTAGAAAATGTGAATCCTGGGGTTTTATCTCTTTTCCTGAAGACACAAATCAGCACCTGGGATACACTGCATCCCACTAAGCTTTGTGAAAACTGCTATGCTTTGGATAAGATGTGTTTGCACTGCTTGTATTGGCCTTATGGACTTTTTAACCATTTTTGTCATTGAATATTATGTCTCTATGGTTCTAATACTTTGTTTTGGAGTTGTTCCATTGCATTGGACTTCCAGTCATAGCTCCCAAAGGTGTCGAACCCAGTTGGACCTCCTGAGGTAACACATTTAGTAAAGACAGCTCTTAGGCTCAGGAGCCCAGCCAATGATGCACCCTTTTGCTTCAGGAACTTTGTGCCCAGCCTTTTCTGTTGAGCAAAGTAACATCTGGGATTGCATGAGATCATTGTATTAAGTGTTTTTCTCTCCTGAATATAGAAACTGCTAAGAAAATACTTGTTGTACTAGTAAAGTTAAACTTTGATTTTAGGACACTGAGTTGTCTATGTTCATATTTCATGTTCCATTTAATGGCTTATTGTGCTTTAACGATCCCTAAGCACTGTCTGGTGGACAGTGATGCTAACATAGGAGCTCTCAGAGAAAGGATGCTGTAGGAAGAAATTGAGGAAGGGACAAACGTAAAGTGAATTTAGGGCCTTTGTACACACCACAGGTTAGTTTGTTTTTTTGCCCTTTCTTGCACTGCAATGGCATGACTGTTTGCACAAGTGGGTTTTTTGATTGCTTGAAAAGCCTTTCTTGTGCATTAAAGTCCTTGAACATAGTTTAGTTTGGCTCCCTGCGAATTAAAGCATTGCATCCATGGATTCATTACAAGCAAACACAACCAAACACAAACCAGTTGGTCTAATAAAAGGTATCATTGTGGAACAAAGAGTTCTAGTTTTTTGTATGTCTTTTTGTCTCAGACCAACACGGCTACCAAGTTCACCCCTGAAACATGGAAGATGCCAAATTTCAACCAATTTTGGATTTTAAACTTCATTGCAGAACTGCAAGGAAGTTTTTTTACCTCCCTGCCTCCCATCTGACACCTTCAGGGAAGGAATTCTACCTGATCAACACATCAAAGAGCTACTCAACACAGCTCACAAAGACACTCTCATGGACCCAGAGGGACAGACTTCCATTTTCAGCTCTCTCTGTGAAAAAATGAAGTTTATTTCCTACCTATGGGGACTTTTTACCATCTTGTACCATCTACACTTTTCCCAGAGCCTGATGAAGAGACTTTGATCCCGAAAGCTTGCAGAAAAGAACAATTTTCTTGCCATTTTCCAGTTGGTCTAATAAAAGGTATCATTTTGGAATCAAG
>NW_005841890.1:4119923-4139855 GCF_000455745.1 Alligator sinensis
GGAAGCCCCCCAGGCTCAGCTGGGGAACAGGTTTGATGCCTTGGCAGCGGTGACGGATGAGGGCAGAGGAGTCGGCCCTGCAGGGGACGATGCCGCTCCACGCAAGACAGAGACTGGGAGGAGAGAGAACACCAGGAGGAAGAAACGCCGGGTCCTAGTCATCGGGGACTCCCTCCTGCGAGGGCTGGAAGGTCCGATCTGCAGGCCCGACCCCATGTCACGGCAGGTCTGCGTCATGCCTGGGGCTCGGGTCAGGGACATCACGGAGAGGATCCCGGGTAAACTGCAGCAGCAACTGGAAGTCACTGCTGCCCCTGTGTACCGGGCACCTGGCTAGGTCCCTATGCTGCTGGTTTTGACACTTGGTAAAGTCCTTCTGTAACCCAAAACTAGTATAAGAATGGAGCTATAGTGGCTGTTGACTCACTGTGTATCTCGCGCAGACTTGTAATCAACCTAAACTAGTGATTAGTGAAAAGATGCCTAGCAAGCTAAGTTTATGCCTCTTCTCTGTTACCGTGTGTGCTTAGCACTGCTACAGGTATCATTAAAGCTCTCCCTGAGTAGCACCAAGGGCCTAGAATGGTATAAACTCAAGTATATGCTCTGAGAACCTAATCAGCATGTGCATGCTGGTTTTGTCATTTGGATATTTGCATTGTAGGTATTTGCACAAGTGAATATTAAATTTGGTGGCATCACTTCTATAAGTTTGGTCAGACTTTCAGGTAACTACATGTAACCACATATAAAAAGTTACTTGTATGTAGTATACTATAGTTACTTTTTCTTCCTGTACATTACCTCTTCACTTAAAGCCATGTTCCTTATTCTGGCATGCCTGTGGGTATCAGGGGGGGGGGTGGGACTTTATGTCAAGGAGCACTACACATCCTCTGCCAGCAGTATGGGGTCAGGGGAAGGGCGAGCTGAAGTGCTCTGGGTCAAGATCCAGGGGGGGCAAGGCGAGAGGGATTTGACGGTGGGGGTCTATTACAGACCCCCCAATCAGGAGGAGGAGCTGGACAGGGAATTTTCAGGCCAGCTTGCGGAGACACTAAAAGCAAGGGATGTAGTTGTCATGGGCGATTTTAATTACCCGGACATCTGCTGGGAGGAGCAGTCAGCCGGGACGGACCGCTCCAGGAGGTTCTTGGCCGAGTTGCAGGACCTCCACTTGATTCAGGAGGTGCACAGTCCCACCAGAGGAGATGCTCTGCTGGACCTGGTCCTGGCCGCAGGCGACGACCTGGTAAGAGGCCTCCAGGTTCTTGACCACCTGGGCAATAGTGATCATCGCGTGCTGGAATTCACCATCCAGCGTAGAGTGTCAAGGGCCCGCAGCAAGGTGGTGGCCCTAGACTTCAGGAGGGCCAACTTCAGTGAGATGAGGAGATTAGTGGGAGAGGAACTGGGGTCCTTGAGGGCAGAGGAACTCAGCGTCCAAGAGGAGTGGTCGTTCCTTAAGGAAACGATACTCGGGGCCCAAGGGGTGTCCATCCCGACAAGAAGCAAGGCGGGCAGGAGTGTCCAAAAGCCCCCCTGGCTCACCAAGGGTGTCCGGGAATGCCTGCTTGCCAAAAGGGTGGCGTACGCCCGGTGGAAGGGGGGTGTAATCTCCAAAGAGGAGTATACCTCCTCTGCTCGGGCCTGCAGGCGGGCTGTTAGGAAGGCCAAGGCGGAGATAGAGCTCGGATTAGCGTCCAGGATTAAGGATAACAAAAAGTCCTTTTTCAAATATATTGGGAGGATGAAGAAGGCGCCGGGTAATGTGGGGCCCCTGCAGGATATGCGGGGCAATCTGGTGGTTGCGTCAGAGGATAAAGCGGACCTCTTTAACCAATTCTTCACCTCCGTTTTCTTGTGCAGGGACCGGGACTTCCCTGCTGTGATAGAAGCCGGACGCGAGGGGATCGCCTTCAGACCTCAGGTTGGGGAGGACCGGGTTAGAGAGCTTCTGGAGGGGCTGGACGCGTTCAAGTCAGCGGGTCCGGATGCTCTCCACCCCAGGGTGCTGAGGGAGCTGGCTGGGGTTATTGCAGGGCCCCTGGCACGGCTCTACGAGCGATCGTGGTGCTTGGGCCAGGTGCCAGACGATTGGAAGGTAGCTAATGTGGTCCCCATCTTCAAAAAAGGGAAAAGGGAGGACCCGGGCAATTATAGGCCCGTCAGTCTTACCTCAATCCTGGGGAAGCTCTTTGAGAAGATCATCAAGGAGCACATTTGTGATGGGCCGGCATCCGAGATGATGCTCAGGGGCAATCAGCATGGATTTATTAGGGGGAGATCATGTCAGACCAACCTGATTGCCTTTTATGATCAGGTCACAAAGGCCATGGATGCAGGTGTCGCGGTGGATGTAGTCTTTCTGGACTTCAGCAAGGCCTTTGACACCGTCTCTCACCCCATCCTAATTAATAAACTAGGCGACTGTGGCATAGATGCCTACACAGTCAGATGGATTGCAGATTGGCTGAAGGGTCGCACTCAGAGGGTGGTGGTGGATGGATCATACTCGACTTGGGGGGAGGTGGGTAGTGGAGTCCCCCAGGGCTCGGTCCTGGGGCCTGCGCTGTTCAATTTCTTCATCAGCGATCTTGATGTTGGGGTGGAAAGCAACCTGTTTAAATTCGCTGATGACACCAAAATTTGGGGGGAGGTGAGCACGCTAGCAGGGAGAGAGAGATTGCAGAAGGATCTGGATAGGTTACAGGGGTGGGCAAACAGGAACAGGATGTGTTTCAATACGGACAAGTGCAGGGTGCTGCACTTGGGTAGTAGGAACCAGCAGCACACTTATACGATGGGGAGCTCCCTACTTGAGAGCACGGAGGCGGAAAGGGATCTTGGTGTCATTATTGACTCCAAGATGAACATGGGCCGACAATGCGAGGTCATGGTTGGCAGGGCTAACCGGACCTTGTCGTGCATCCACAGGTGCATCTCGAGTAGAGCCAGGGAGGTGATCCTCCCCCTCTATGCGACGCTGGTCAGGCCGCAGCTGGAGTATTGTGTCCAGTTCTGTGCGCCCCATTTCAGGAGGGATGTGGACAACATGGAGAGGGTCCAGAGGAGGGCCACCCGCATGATCCGGGGACAACAGGGCAGACCCTACAGTGAGAGACTGCGGGACTTGAACCTATTCAGCCTCCACAAGAGAAGGCTGAGGGGGGACCTGGTGACCGTCTATAAACTCACTAGGGGGAACCAGAAGGGTTTGGGGGAGACGCTGTTTCCCCTAGCCCCCGCTGGCATAACAAGGAGTAATGGGCACAAGTTGATGGAGAGGAGGTACAGATTGGACATCCGAAAAAACTACTTCACAGTTAGGGCGGCTAGGAGCTGGAACCAACTTCCAAGGGAGGTGGTGCTGGCCCCTACCCTGGGGGTCTTTAAGAAGAGGCTGGATACTTACCTGGCTGGACTCATTTGAGTCCCGTTTTTGTTTTTAGGGTTTTTTGTTGTTCTCCCGCCCTGGCGGGGGGTCGGGCTAGAAGATCTATTAGGTCCCTTCCGACCCTAAAACTATGAAACTATGAAACATGTAATGAACCCCTTTGTCCACCAGATGGCTCTGTGACTTTTTTGTAGTTCACCACTTCGAATTGCTTCCGCTTTTTTTTCCTTGTGCTATTTGCCAGCTCTGTGCTCCCACAGCTGCATGGCAGGGCATGTGGTGGGGGCCTGGGCCAGGGGGGCAGCTCTGGACCATCCCACTCTCTTGCAGTACTGGCCAGGGATCAGACTTAATTTGCTTGAAAACCAAGTGTGTGCAAACACAGATGCAATGCTTCAAAGCTTAATTTGTTCAAAAACCTGGTGTGTGCAAACACTGATGTGACACTCTAAAATAAACAAGCTTAAACTTTATAAAACTGTTTAATTTAATGAGGATTAAACCCCGCAGTGTGTACAGGCACCCTTAGATACCAAGACACATGCTAATGTCATGGTGCTCAACATTTTTGGCTGGCTGGCTAGATGGGCACTTTCCAGGCTGTTCATGGGCTGGATCTGGCTGATGGTCCTGATCTGGCACAGGGCGGTTGTGGGAGGGCCCCATGAGGCTGCTTGGAGTGGGTCAGGGTACATCGTGACCACAACCCAACCATGAGGGGTGGAAGGAAGGGGCATGGGTCAGGCCAATCACAGCCCCATGAAGGGGAAGGGACATGGCTCATCCCTGCAGTGGAGGGGGTGTAGCCTGGCCCCTCAGGAGAAAGGGGACATGGCCCAGGCTCAAGGCCCCATGAGGGGGAAGGGAACTTGACCTAGCCCCACAGGGAGGGAAAAGGCTCCTTGAGCCAGCTTCAACCCAGCCCCATGGGGTTAAAGAGGCATGGCCCAGCCCCATCCAGCCCAGGGGGAGGGTGTGGCCCAGCCTCATCCAATAGGGGAGTGGAGTGAGGGGTGTGACCTGGCCCCAACCTGCATGGGGCTCAGGGTTTGGGAATTTGGCAGAGGGGGAGGGTGGTTGCATTTATTGCCATGACTGTCCTGCTTCCAAATTTCCTGATCCATGGGGAGCCCCATGAGCTAGATATCTATGGCTCTGTGGTCCACATTTTACCCATGGGCCAGATGTTGAGGACTCCTGTTCTAATATGTACTTCATTTTCAGCATATTAATAATCTCCCTGAAACCAAATGGACATGTTAAACACAGGCTTAAACTGCTTTGCTGGATCTCATTTTAGCAGTCTGTAAACAATCCTACTTGTATATGCAGCTGCGGCATTTGACTTTGCAAAAGGTTGGTGTATGGAACTGTAAAGACTTTTCCAGGCTGCTGATAATTCAATCCAATCATTCTTATCCCTGCTCACTTGCTTTCAAATCACATTTTATTATTTATTGAGGACAGACAGTGGATGCAGTTCTATACAAAACACAGACACAAAGGCACAGTCCCCGCTCTTTGAACCATGCGATTGGAAACAGATAGATGAAACAAAAGGAATGGTGAGAATTTGGTTGCTGCCGGTATCATTTTGTTTACTGAAAGGGACGTCACAGGAAGGCTTCATGGAAGGACCTGAATGAAGATCCAGTAATGTATTTTGTACATAAAGAGGATATTTTATAAACTAAGACCCAAATTATAATCCAGAAGAGTGTTGTTATTAATTCATCATTTTGGGGGATTGCAGCAGTGTATTGGAGCCCCGAACAAAAAAGGCTGCTACAAGTAGGTCTCTAAGCAAAGAAGCAAAGGACTGAATGCCATCCCTCTGACAGACTTCGGATTGGGAAAATGTGTAAGGAACTTTCCTGGACATTCCTGATTTTTTTACAAAGAGGTGGCCTCAGTCTGAGTTACTGTCAGTTTGTTACCTTTTAACAGGGCTCAATTCAGCTCTCCCACTCCAACTATAAACTATTGGGCATCACCTTCCACCTCCATGATTCCTGATTTTTGCAGGGTTTCCTTTCTAAAAACACTGCAAGGCAGTGTGACTCACCAGATAGAGGATTACATTGTGAAGCAGGAGAGCTGGGTTCTGCTGTTGGCTCTTTTACTGACTTCCTGTGCAACCCTGGTCATGTCTCTTACACATATTTGTGCCTGTTTTTTCATCTGTAAAACAGAAATGATAGTGCTCATCTATTTTTATATTATTTTGAAATCTAGTGATAAGTTTTGTATAAGCTTCTAGCACTATATTAGTATTATATTCCCAAATGTGATGCTCTCTTGTTGCTTAATCATTGTTTTTGTGCATTTGCATTAGGCTTGAGGAATACATATTAATGCACATAATGGTCCCCTGAATCCTGTCCTCTTAACTGATCAATCTGAGCCACATCCTGTAAGATGCTTAGTGCTTTGATCCTGGTCCAACAGTCTTAAGTTTGTGTTTAATTTTAAGCACTTGAGGAGACCAACTACAGTCGATGGAATTATTTCTCTAGTATTTGCTTAAAGGACAGGAGCTGCAATACTCAGCATCTGGCCACGTACAATTACAACAGAAAAATGTGAAGGAAAGTGGCAAGTGCAGGCTCCAGTTTTGGGGCGGTTTTCATAGCCACACCGATTTGCACAGGCTCACAGGACTTGAATGTATCATTTAACTTGAATGTTCATTGCGAAACAAATCTGATTTTCTCATGTCCAAACTTTTTTGGAGAAGGTAGGGGTAATCACATATACAGTTTAGATTCAAAGCCCAGGGGTTCAAGATTTTCAAAATGCCATTACTATGTGAATACAAAATGGAAATATGGACAACATTTTTCATCAACATTTAGACAAAAAGACAACATTTCTCTAGCACTTTTTGCAAGACTGTTCATCCCATTTTCAAACCAGCTTGACTTTTCTCGGGGGAGGGAGGTTTGCAGGAATTAGAGGTTATTTTTCTGCAGAGGGACATTGTGAAAAGTCAATCTATTTCATTTTTAAAGCAGATTAGTTAAATTGCATTAATTGCACTGTGTGGACTCATGTGTTCAGAATGAAAGTGGCCATCATTGATTTAGCTTAATTTGGAAATAAATTAAACTAAATCAAATTAAGGGCACTCTCATTATGAATTAGAAAGTTCATAAGGGGTTTTATATATTTTAACTAATAGACTTTAAATTCATCTCTTTAGTTCATTCAGATTGACTGTCTTGAATGACCCTATATAGACAAGTCCTGAGGTTTAGTGGTACGTGGACACCTTGTGCTATCGGTTTACTGTGACTCCAGTTGGAAAATAGCATATAACCTATAACCATGCAATCTTCCATGGCTACCACACTGCACGGTGCCCTGACTAACAGGAAGGTCAGCATTCAGTAATAACTTGGAGAGGTGAAGGGAAGCTGAAGCCCAGATACCCCATAGACAAAACAATGCAAGCAGGCCACAGCTGGTTCCTTGGCTGGCTTCCCTTGGAAGTCAAGTTGATGTTTCAAATGTTTGTACCATGTCTTTTGTTTGTGTTTGAATTACATATCCAGAATATGGGTTCAGCACAGAAGAGAGCTCTAGGTTTCTTACAGTTGGATATTCTTCCCAGTATAATTCACCCTTTTTTTGTACAAACGGGATAGAACAGGTCATAACTTCCCCAGTAGCAATCTGGCCCACTTTCCATGCATTGAGGTATGATGTAATGCATGTGTTTGACCTGCTGATCTATGTTTCTCCTGGTAACCAGGAAAGAAGTGCATGTTATCACTTGCATCTGTTTATGTAATGTGGTGCTGGATCTCTGCTGGCTGAGGATCCTGAAAGAGGGCAGAGGTCAAAGGTCACCAGTTTCCCTGCTGAGCTCAGCTGTTGGAGCATCTGCAAAGAAAGCTCCAGGGACTCTATCATGCTCATTACTTGTGATTTATTAATTGCAGAAAAGTTAATCCTGTTCAAGAATTCTGATTTCGCTCCTCTTGTTAGCAGCCCTTTGGAAACTGTCTGGAAGAGTCAGCTGAGACCAATTGCTGACTTAGGAGCAACTGGAAGTGGGTAAGATGGAAGGACAAGCTACTGGTGAACCCAGTAATTCTCAGCCAGGGTATCATGGCATCCTGGGGCATGCTTGAGATTCTTGGAAGAGTGCCACACAATGTTAGCACCATTAGGTTTGCAAACATGATTCGCAAGATTCGCAGTATGGGGTGGTATCCCACCCCATACTGGTGAACAAGATAAGAGGCTGTGACTTGGATGATTACACAGTCCAGTGGGTGGCAAATTGGCTAGAGGGTCATACCCAGAAAGTGGTGGTGGATGGGTCGGTATCCACCTGGAAGGACGTGGACAGTGGTTTCCTGCAAGGCTCGGTCTTTGGACCGATACTCTTCAATGTCTTCATCAGCGACTTGGACGAGGGAGTGAAGTGTACTCTGTCCAAGTTTGTGGATGACACAAAACTGTGGGGAGAAGTGGACACGCCAGAGGGCAGGGAAGAACTACAAGCAGACCTGGACAGGTTGGACAAATGGGCAGAAAACAACAGAATGCAGTTCAACAAGGAGAAATGCAAAGTGCTGCACCTAGGGAGGAAAAATGTCCAGCATACCTACTGCCTAGGGAATGACCTGCTCGGTAGCACGGAAGTGGAAAGGGATCTCACAGTCCTAGTGGACTCCAAAATGAACATGAGTTGTCAGTGTGATGAAGTCATCAGAAAAGCTAACTGCACTTTATCATGTATTGGCAGATGCATGAAAAACAGAACCAAGGAGGGGATACTTCCCCTCTATTGGGCACTGGTCAGACTGCAGTTGGAGGACTGCATACAGTTTTGGGTGCCACACTTTAAGAGGGATGTGAATAACCTGGAGAGGGTCCAGAGAAGGACTACTCATATGGTTAAGGGTTTGCAGGCCAAACCCTATGAAGAGAGACTAGGGCACCTGGACCTCTTCAGCCTCCGCATGAGAAGGTTGAGAGGTGACCTTGTGGCTGCCTATAAATTCATCATGGGGGCACAGAAGGCAATTGGTGAGGCTCTACTCACCAAGGCACCCCTGGGGGTCATAAGAAATAATGGCCATAAGCTAGCAGAGAGCAGATTTAGACTAGACATTAGGAGGAACTTCTGCACAATTAGAGTGGCCAAAATCTGGAATGAGCTCTCAAGGGAGGTGGTGATCTCCCCTACCCTGGGGGTCTTCAAGAGGAGATTGGATGGGCATCTGGCTGAGGTCATCTGAACCCAGCTCTCTTTCCTGCCTATGCAGAGGGTTGGACTCGATGATCTATTGAGGTCCCTTCCGAACCTAACATCTGTGAATCTATGAACCCAGTGATTTCAAATAGAAATCCATAGCTTTGGTATTTCAGATTTCTTTGTGACAGAAACCAGTCCCCCACCCCTGCTGTATTTATTTTTCTGTAGTCAAAAAAGAGTGAAAATGAAAACAAGGAGCTGGGATTTTAGGAGGGGTGCTGTGAGTCTATCCAGGAGTGTTTTGAGTCTAGACAGGTTGGGAACCAGTGTGTTAACCTTTCACAGAACTTGCCCCCAGAATCTCCTCCACCAGGTTTGGGTACAACTTAAGTCTTGATCACCATGGGACATTGGACTGGGGCTACTGGAGGTAAAGCATGAATCTCAACAGACAGAGCTTAAAGCTATTGCTTGTAGATGGTAAGAGTAACAGATTTATATACTCTGTGGAAAGGGCACTGAGGAGGATAAATCAGAAATGCTGAATAGTCCTTCTTTATTTGCTTCTCCTGCAGGTTGTAAAATGTTGAAATGCCACATATATTGGCATTTAATTTGGGTTGTGACAAAGCACTTGTGTTCCCTGCAGACTGGAGAAAAGAGCACAGAGGAAAGCAGTCTTCTTTCTCCAGTTGCCGTTCTGCCTTGTATTGTTTTTTATACACCAGTGAATGATTTTAAACCATAGAAATCAAGTTATCATTTGGGCATAGTAGTGCTACAGCAGGACACAGACTACATCATGGTGGGACTGTAAATAGCCTCCTGCTTGATTCCTTCACCCAAAATAAGTTTGTGTATTTAATTTCTTTCACACCTGGTTTGTCCTACCATCTGCTCAGTATCCTAACAGGACAGCATTGCAATCTCAAGTACTGTTTCTTTTATCAAGTGCTAAACAGTGGAATGAATAAAGAGAAAGGGCATGGTTGTTTACTGAGAAATGTTCTTTTCTCAAAAAGGACAGACAAGGTTAAAAGTAATCATGGCCCATTTCGGAGACAAATTATGCCTGGCAGCTGCAGAGAGCGGAGCTTGCCCTTCTTGGGGCTTGATCTTAGCAACTAGATATAATTACAGCCCCTTTGCTCTAGTGCCCCAAGATGGGGAGGAGGATTTGGGGATTAGGCATAGATTAGAAAATATGAAGATGAGTATGTATTCTACATGCCTAGAGTCCCCAAGAGGCAGTGCTTAACAACTTTTGCATTTGAGCCGTGAGGTTCCATACTACAGCCATATATAAAATGAACTTGGGTCCTGAGGAAACCCAAGGAGACATTTCTGGACTCCAATTGGAATCAACAACCTTCATTCATTCATCAACAACATTGTCCAGTAGGAAAAATAATGCTGAAGGGCAACCAGCATGGCTTCATAGCAGGTACATCCTTCCTGACTAACCTTGTTTGTTTGTTTTTTATGACCAGGTCACAAAATGCTTAGATGCAAGAGTCAAGTTAGATGTCATCTACTTGGATTTTAAAAAGTCCTTCGATACAGAGTCATATCCCATTCTTATAAACAAATAAAGAAGTTCTGACATAGATTATTACACGGTCAGGTGGGTGGACAATTGGCTTATGGGATGCACTCAGAGGGTGGTGGTGGACGGGTCATTTTCAACCTGGAGAAATGTGGGCAGTGGAGTTCCCCAAGGTTTGGTCCTTGTACCAGTGCCATTCAATATCTTCATCAGTGATTTGGATGATGGCATGGAAAGCAGTCTCTCCAAATTCATGGACAACACCAAATTATGGGGAAAAGTAAACACACTGGAGGGCAGGGAGCAGATTCAGGTGGATTTGGACAGATTGGGATGGTGGGCAGAACAGAATAGGATGCAGTTTAACAAATATAAGTGCAAAGTGCTGCATCTAGGAAGAAAGAATCGCCAACACACCTACAGACTGGGAGGTGACTTTCTAAGCAGCACAGCAGTAGAAAGGGATCTCAGAGTCACTTGGAATCCAAAATGAACATGAGTTGTCAATGTAATGAAGTGATAAGTAAAGTCAACTGCACTCTTTCATGCATTGGAAGGTGCGTCACAAACAGGTGTGAGGTAATACTTCCCCTCTATGTGGCATTGCCTCCCACCGCCCACGTAATGTAGTGCCAGGGATGGGAAAGCAGCCCAATTGGGCTGCCTCCTGCCCCCAGCATGATCTAGCATGGGGGGTGGAGAAGTAGCCCAGCTGGGCTGCCTTCTGCCCCCACGTGATCTAGCACTGGGGATGGGAAGTCAGCCCAGCGAAACATCGAAACTTCCCATTCCCAGCGAAACATCGAAACAGCATCAAAACAGCCTTTACGTTTCAACAAAATAAAACAGAACAGCTGTTTCAACTCAAAATGAAATTTGAAATGGAACACCGTTCCATCGAACCTTTGAAACTGAAGGTGAAACGGAACAGTGCTGTTTCACACAACCCTACTAATTAGGCATCTCTGTGGTAAACATCTCATGTAGATGCACCCAGGGTATAGTATCAGATTAAGCACTGTTAAGTTTTTTTTCCTGGCTTATGAAACATGATAAGAGGAGTGGAAATAGGCTGTGAAGGGCCGTGAGGACTGTCGCCAGTTGAGGCGACTTGCATCCTTATGCCCCAGGTGTATAGGGCAGCGTGCACCCAAATATGGCCCCTGCTAATTTGCCCGCTTCCCAACTTACCTCTAGGTCCCAGATCAGTGAAGCAAGCATGGCACACACCACCTGCATGTCTCTAGAAGTACGTGCTCCCTGCGCATTGGAGGATGCGCATGGAGTGATGTGAGAAAAATGAGCCTGGAGGCAGAATGAGTGGGGATTTAAACTGGCAGGGAACTGTTGAAGGAGGAGAGGAGCACAGAGGCTGGTCTGAGAACCCCTGTGTAGAGGTTCTTAACCATACAGGGTAAGCCATGCAGGGATGCCAAGAAGACTCTGGAGTCTTGTGGGGCCAGCAAAATAGAAGCTTCAAGGCTTTAGCCAGAGAGACTTGTTGGAGGAGGGCTTGGAGGAGTCCTCAACTACACAGCAGGTGACCACCAAAAGAAATCAGGACAACAGGAGATCCACAGATAACTGAAGGATCCTCAGGGAGGGACATGTGAGTCAGAATCTCACAGAGTGCCAGCTAGCTGGTGGTATGAGATAACAAACTTGTTTGCCCTGGTGTAACTTTTGCTTCTTGTTTTGGGCATACAAAAAGCCCAATGCCAAGGCAAGACGTGCATGTGCAGTAATGACTGAATTTAATTTATTTGAGTTGGCACTCATTGTGGATTGATAAGGTGAATGTCTATTCACTATTAAAGTCACATTAATTAAATGCCTGGTTTTGCCATAATACAGAGGGCAGCAGGCCACTTTATTAAATACTGTTCGGGTGAAATACCAATTGAACTATAATCTGGTTGGTGTGTGGAAGAGGTGTAGGCGAGGTGGAGCCTCAGACAACATGCCAAAGGGGAGAACCTTATATTTAGAATGACTAGCATCTCCCATTATTGGAAGCCTCCTTTTTTGCATAATTTAATTTTGTATATCATCAAGTCATGGTGGGTGAACAAAGAGAGACTTTTGCTTCTCCCTGTTGGTAGGACCCCGAGAACGTCACAAGGACAAAGACAAGTTGTTTATGTTTTGTGCAATAAAGAAGGCGAATGAAGTGGAGAAATGCCATTGGTATAAGAAATGCTGTGCTTGGCACACACTAGCCTAACGACCCATCAGGTCTTGGGCTGCCGTTGACCTATTGCAAATTAGAGGCACCGCACTCTTAGTGAACAATTATTTTTTTCTCTTATGTGTGTTAACCTAAGCAAGCATCAGATACAGAGGGAGGAGTGATTTGTAGAGTGGATTTGAAAAATAACACATGAGCCAAGAATCCTTGGTTTTGAAACTAATGTCATTAATCAATTTACAGAATTAGATTAAGCTTGGCAAGCTGCAGAGAAGCAAACATGCGTCCTATTTGCTGATGAAGCTTGTCCCTCTGATGTAATCTGTCTTTTAGGTCACCATCCAGTCCTGTTAATTACAATGAAGTGCTTTGGTTATCAGTGTGAATCTAATGAAAGTTCCATAGGAATGTCATCACAGCTTCACATTTATGAATGCCCTCAAGCGTAAAGAAGTGTATTATTCTTTATGAAACAAATAGATCACTCTTGTCACCAGGCAATGTAAATCTGATACTGCAAAAGGGAAAGCTCATCTGCTGCTCAGTTTCATCAGAGGGTTAGTCATAAATTTGAGGAAGACCATGGTAATACTTACTATTTACTATTTTTACTGTTCTGGATGCTTTATGGAACAAATAGAAAGTCACATTTTCTGTTGTACAAAATGCTTAAACAAGCCTCAGTCCTTCCTTTTGATCTACAGGGTTGTACGATGTAGAATGCTGTAGAAGTCATGGGTACAAAAGTCTGCCTCTATGGTTTGTGTTGTACCATCAGAGCCTTTGATATACTCTTCTGGTTGAAGGTAAATGCATACGGGGAGGATGCAGTACGGGTGGCAAAAACATGGTTGGGTTGTTCCACAGCAGTAAGTAGCCAATAAAAAAACAATGCATTGCAAAAACATGACTCTATACCCTAGATGCCAAATTACTTATTTAGGACTATTATTTTTGCAAAAGCACTGTCTGTAAATCCAGATACATCCAGATCCATTTCAGTTTCTGCCTCTAGGAACCAACAGTGTAAATGTCATTCTTAACTGGAAGATATTCCAAATAAGTAAAGGCAGACAAGGTTCTTTGGGAAAATGTGTGTGGCAGAACACAGGTAGTCCCTGCCACTTTAAGAGGTTTCAGGCAGGCTTTGAGTAGCCCGCAGGTGTGGTTTGGCCCAATTAAAGGGTCACATAACTGAAAGGGAGCGCTGAATTGGAGGAGGGTTGGGCAGCCTCAATATAAACCCAGGCCTCAGGTGCAGAGCTGGCGGTTATGTCTAGGGCGGCAGAGGAACAATGTCACTCAGCCTGCAGCTCCCAGAACTTCCGGAGGTCAGGGTAGGAACTATGGGGGTGGAGGAGGTTCCTGGCCCTGGCTAAGATCTGAAACTACACCCTGTTGGGGCTGGATGATGTGATGGGGCTGCCTGTGGTCGGGCAGTATCCAGGAAATGCCACACCTCTGACTCCCCAGTGCAAGATGAGGATGGGGTGCTGGAAAGCCTCAGCCCCCACTGCCTTGTGGGTACCCTGTGGAGGGGAAAGGCTAGGGGAGCACACCCTGACAGAAAAGCACAGGGCCCAGGTTCACTGAGTGGGGCCTGAGGCAGGGTCCAGGCCCATTGAGTGGGGCCTGAGATGGGCCAAGTTCCACGTAGCAGGATCTGAGGCCCAATGGAGAGTAAGGCCCAGGAGCCCAGTGAGGGGGCAGAGTACAGGCCCCAGTGAGGGGGTGGAGTTGTGGCCCTAGAGTTGGGGCATGTGGTCAAGTTATGCCTGAGGACCCCTGAGGCCAAATGTAGGCTGGAGTCCAAGTGAGGCCCAGCTAAGGGGCTGGGAGAGTTGGAAGTGATTTTTGGATGCCATCTGCGAGGCATGGGACACGATGTAGGGATGGTTAGGAGCCGTGTATTACACCCTTGGCAGCGGGGCATTAAATGGGCAGCCTCCCACCTATGAATAACTTTTTTATTCCAACAAAGGCATGGCAGAAGACTCATGTGGGTGGACTGCCCTGGACAGGTGGGCAGACCAATGTGACCAGCCTCAATATGGCCCCCTGTCACAATGTGATATCTGTTATTAGACCAACTAAATCACTGGAAAAATTGTTCTTCGCAAGCTTTTTGGGCACAAACACCTTTCTTCAGACATGGGGAGAGTCTGTCTATGTCCTTAGACCAGCACAGCTACAACAAGTAAAGGAAATTTTCAGACACCAGTGTCATTTCTGTTTTTGTAAGCCTTCTTCTGAAACCTCTAATTGAATCTGGAAACAAATAATTATCAATAACACTTAGCATGTGTATAATATACTTCTCCTAAGTGCTTTGTAAACCTTAGCTAATTTAAAAGGCTAAACTCTATAATCTTTCAAAAGTAATCCCTTTTCTTACACAAGAGGAAGATATGAGGCAAAGAGACAATTGTATGAGCTGTTGTTTTGTGTCACAGTGATCCCATGTTTCATTTCTGCCAGGATCAAGCCTAACTCTAGTTACTCAGTCATTAAATTGCTGCCTTACGAGGGCTTTGTATAATCTTTAACTGCTCATTTTTCTATAATTTGTCTCAATAGAACTTGGCTATGCTTCTTCTAGTTGGAGAAATGGTTTCTTGCCTTATTAGGCTATACAACAAGATGACATTTCCCCCTTTCTCAGGGTAAAAAAGAGATGATTTGTGATTCTCACAGTGAGACTTTACTCATAAATAAATAAACATTGTATGAAATCTGTCTGAATGCCAGACATCTCAAGGACCCTAAAAGATACCATGCAAGATTTATCGATACCTATATTCTACTCTGAGGATAATCTTATGGCCAACCCTTCAAGGGTAATTAAACATGCAAGTCGGGATCTTATTGTTGAGATGACAACAAATATTCTGTCACCCCAAAAATGTGTGTCTTACTTGAAGAGAGTGATGCAATTGCCCATAGAAAGGCTCATCACTCTCTTATTCTCTCAGTGGACCTCCAGAGCCTGTAAGCATTGAGCAGGAGGTCACATACAAGAAGCCAATAGGGAATGTTGGCACAGGGTGTTGAGGGCAATAAATTCTCAGTCATCAGATGTCTGACTCAGGTCTGCACATTACACACCTCTTTCCTTTCAGAATCCACAATGCTGGGAGTGAAGGTGCTTTGTGATTAAGGATGGAGGAGAAGAGGGGTGAAAAATGAGAACCTGCCCCCTTTTCCCTAATAATAGTGGTGAGGGCACTTGCCCATGTTGACCCCTGGACTAGATTTAGATGGTTTCTTTTGACAGGCTCTGTTCTCACGCAAAATGAGTCCTTCAATGGAGCAAATGCAGAAGGAAACGTTATTAGAATTCTCTAGTTATGAATATTGCTAGTAAATAAAGAATAACACAATGCATATTTCAATTTGCCTTTATGATCCAAGCAGAAATAATCAATCTCTACATCTTAAAATCCTAAGAATTTCTAACAGGTGGCCACATCTCTTAGGGAGATATTCCCCAAATTCAGAGACTAAGTTCTAAGAAAAGATTGTCATTGCATCTGCAAATGGGAAGCTCAAAAGACTCCAGAGGAACACACTGTAAAGTATCGAGACCGTTTTTTATCCCCTTCTTCAAACAAAACAACATTACAACATTACTTTGCCAATTATAGTCAGAAATAGACACTCCTGTGTCATCCTGTTGGACAAGCTAGGACATACTCACCTGAACCTTTAATCAAGATTTGATGTCCAATAGTCTTTTCAAGAAGTTTCTCTCTCCTATGACTCAGTTCCTTTTATACTACTTCCATTAGGATTCCTTATTCAGCTTGACCTAAATACATCTAAAAACCTACCCAAGCTACTACAAGGCAAGCTAAAAGGATTCTAATTCAACACAACCCAGGAAATAATTCTTGAAGAAAACCCAACCTATTCTTCCTGATTTGGCGCAAGCACTCAAAGGCATGTCTCCCCCATCAGAAAAGTGCCCTAAATACCACACGATGGAATATTTGGTGTCAGGTCATTTTCAAGCTCTGCTCTTGGAGCTCTTCCTTTTTGTATAAATAATTGAAGATTCATTGACACAAAGACTTGAACCTGACTGCCATTTCAGGAGAATGTCCTACCCAAAGGATGGTAGCATCAGTCAGTCTCTCACCTTTTTGCTCTCTTGCTTGCAGGCCCGATGAATATTCACTTATTTATGCATAAGAAATAACTGATGCACACTTTGAGTTAGAAAGAGTGATAATAATTCACCCAACACCTTAAGGTAAGGGCGTACTCTTGGCTTATGGGAGAGCTGCCTTCAAGTCACTGCTACACATCAGGTAGCAGGCAAAAAGCTGAAAGCCAATTACCTACTTTCCAAGTTATTAGTCTAACCACTGAGCAAAATCTGACACAAATGCCTTGACCTAGATCATTACTGGTCTGAAGCCTAGCCTGACATGTATATTTGAGTATGTATTCCAGATTGGGCCAGGGAATGCCATAGAGCAGGGGTAGGTAATTATTTCAGTTGGCAGGCTGCTTAATGAATTTTGATGAGCTGTTGAGAGGTGTACAAATAAAATCTTTCAGAAGATGTCATTTTAACAAACTATAGATAAAAAACCAAACCATATACTAAAAATCAAACAACTACTATAACATATATTAATTTTATTTTTTAAATATTGTTGTCTGATTTATGGTTTTGGAGTAGTGTATATGGATTGCATAATAGCTCACAATAAAGTCTTACTCTTGTGTATTCCTGGTGGCCGGGTGTGGAGGGGTGAGTGTGTGGGTGTGTGTTTGGGAGGGGTGGGACAGGTGTGTGGAGGGTGGGTGTGCACACGTGTGTGTGGGGGGCCAGCCAGGGGTAGTAGGAGGGACACAAAGCACATGCAGCAGAGCTCACCTGGGTAGTCCAGCCCCAGCTCTGCATCCAGCCTGCAGCTGCCCCCATGGCACTCTGCATGGGACTGAGCCCGACCTGCTCCTACCTGCACATCCTCCATACCTGCTGATGGCACTACCCCAGCCTTGGCCCCGGCCAGCAAGCACAACTTCCCAGACAGGCTGCTCTTGCTGCTACTGCAGTCACCTTGGTAATGCTGGGCTCTCCCTGCCTCCAGCAGCTCCTTCTCCTCCTCCTCCTGCCCCTGGCCCTGCTGTACTACTCGAAGTGGGGTGGAAGCTGTAGCCGGTAGCTCCTGACCCAGTGCTTGAGGTTCCAGCTCCATCTCCTGGCCGCCTCCACCGGGAAGCTGTACATGCTGGCTGGGGCCAAGCTGCAGGGGAGGTGTGGGGGGAAGCAGGGCACAGGCAGGGGCAGCTGAGTGCTGAATACAATCAACTGGCCTGCCAGATTCACCCCATGGGCCATATTTTCTCCACCCCTGCCACAGAGGCATAAGTAAAGTTTCGAAACCCCTTGACAGTGACAGGCCTTGGTTGAGTGGCCATCCAAAGCCTAGGAAACTTCACCAGCACTAATTTCAATAGCAAGGGAAGTTGCCTGGGGTTCAGCTGAGCAGTTCAGCAAGGTTGGAAAAATTTCACCTATGCTGATAGTTAGAAACCTAGGTCTCTTTGTTGACCGGGGACTAGATACTGCTCCTTGTTATGTTGGGATGCATGTACTTCACACAGCTTCAGCGGAGTTATTCAGAGCTTACACTGGTGTTACAGAAAGCAGCATCTAACTCTTTATCATTCAAATCCATCTTGTTAATTTTTTATGATCCTGACTCAGCCGTTATGATGGTGACACAACTTTTTTCCAGTGTAGAAACTCTTTCTGCTGCCATGACTTTTGACCTGAGCTGTTGACCAGTATTCAAGGTCTTGCGGATGGTTTCTGTTAGAAGGAGAAATCGATATCTTTTCTCTCATGCTACAAGGACTTCCTTGACTGTCTGGTTTCTCTGATGCTTTCTTTTTCATTCTCCACCCCCCCCCCCCCCCCCCCCCCACACACACACACACACATCCATCAACCCAACCCCTAAACATCTGTATTTGCATTCAACCATGACTGAAACCCCCTCTACCCACTTTGCTCAGTTTCTGGCCTATGGTTGGGGCTATAGCTCCCATTTCTTAACCTACCTTACTCCAAAAGAAGCTCAACTGCTTCTTCTTGAGTGAAGACCAGCTATTATACACAGTAACTTGAGTGAGATATCACTTGGCCACCAGCATAGCATTATGTTGTTTCAAACTAACAATGGAGAACAGGTGTGTGTGTGTGTGTGTGTGTGTGTGTGTGTGTAAACCTCAGCACCAGTTGACCAGGACTGTAAAATAAAGGTGGGGAGATAGAGACACACACACATATAGATATAGATATATATGTATCTATCTCCCCACCTTTATTTTAAAATCCTGGTCAACTGGTGCTGAGGTTTATAATACACAGATATATAGAGATCTCTGTATATCAATCTCTTCCTCCTGCTGAACTGATACTATGGGTGCAATGGTCTCAATATTTCTGTCTTTGAATCTACAAGATATTCCTCACATAAAATAATGAGTTATCCTGGAGCTGGAGATTATATATCTCCCCACCTTTATTTTAAAATCCCGGTCAACTGGTGCTGAGATTTATACAGAGATATGCCAGAAACTAGAAGAGAACTGAGAACATCTCTTAAAGGCATTCTTCTTGGATTGGAAATAGGCAGACAAGGTTCTTTAGGTAGATGTGATATACTTTATTAGACCAACCGATCAGTTGGAAAAACACTCTTTGCAAGCTTTTGGGCACAATCACCCTCCTTCAGCATAGGAAGTCTCTGCTGTTCTTTAGAGTCTCAGAACAGATGGCATTTTCTGAAAAACCTCACTTTTTTATTCACAGCTCTTCAACCTGGTGTAAGTCAGTGGCTTGGACCATTGACCTTTTCTGGCGCAGTATCACCAGGTAGCTGGTTGCCATCATACTTCTTTGATACCAGTGAACAGGCTCTTTTTTCCCATTACTGCCCTGAGCAGGGTAGAATTCATAGCTTCTGATTAGGAGCTCACATTGTCAACAGTATAATTTAACAGTTTCACAGTTTCTAGGGTCAGATGGGACCTGAACAGATCATCAAGTTCAACCCACTGCCCTGGGAAGGCACAAGTGTTGGGATCATCATATTTCATAGATTTCATAGACATTAGGGTGGGAAGAGACCACAGAAGATCACTGAGTCCAGCCCCTGCCCCAGGGGCAGGAAGTCAGCAAGGGTCATAGGATCCCAGCAAGATAAGCATCCAAATTTCTCTTAAAGGCATTCACAGTAGGTGCTTGAACCACCTTGGCAGCTGTCTATTCCAGAACACCCCTGATAAACTTACAGGTGGCCACCAGATCACCCCTGAGCCTGCGCTTTTCCAGGCTGAATAGCCCCATGGCTCTCAGCCTCTCATCATAAGGTCTGTTTTCCTGACCTCTGATCATGCGTGTGGCTCTCCTTTGCACCCTCTCAAGCTTCTCCACATCCTTTTTGAAACGCAGAGCCCAAAACTGGACACAGTACTCCAGCTGTGGCCTCACCAAGGCTGAGTACAAGGGGAGAATGATGTCTCAGGATTTGCTTGAGAAGCATCTATGGATGCAAGCCAGCGTTTTGGTC
>NW_005841890.1:4139865-4143660 GCF_000455745.1 Alligator sinensis
AGCCTGGATTGCCCTCCTGTCTTCAGGTGTGTATGCTTTGCCCCAAAGTTTGGTGTCATCAGCAAACTTGGCCAAGCAAAGTCTATTCCATCTTGGAGGAAAGACAGCAAAAGGGCACAGCAGCTCCCTTGGTTCTGCAGGGAACTAGTGGACCTCCTGTGTCTAAAAAAGAAAGACTTACAAAGGATAGAGGACTGGATCCACCCCAAAGGAGGTGTACTCTGCACTGGTCTGGACCTGCAGGGAGCGAATCAGAAAAGCCAAGGCTGCGACTGAACTCCAACTAGCTACAAGTATCAAGGACAATACAAAGTCCTTTTTCAGATATGCAGGGAGCTGGAGGAAAAGCAAGGGTAACATTGGACCCCTGTTAAACCAGATGGGACAACTGACAACCTATGCCCAGGAAAAGGCCAACTTGCTAAATGGGTACTTTGCATCAGTTTTTCACCAGTCCCAAGGGACGCCCCTGCCCATTACAAGATGGGAACACCTGGGTGAGGGTGATTCCTTACCCTCCATCAATGCTGGCGTTGTGAAGGAACACCTTGAGAGGCTGGACACCTTCAAGTCAGCCGGCCCTGACAGTTTACACCCCAGGGTACTCAAGGAACTGGCCAGCATTATAGCCCAGCCCCTGGCACGGATCTTTGAGAACTCCTGGCACTCTGATGACGTGCCTGAAGATTGGAAGAAAGCTAATGTGGTGCCTATGTTCAAGAAAGGGAGGAAAGTGGATCCAGCAAACTATAGGCCCATCAGTCTGACCTCTATCACAGGGAAGGTCTTAGAAAAGATTATCAAAGAAACTACTCTTAACAGACTGGCTGATAGCAGCATCCTGAGGGATAGCCATCATGGGTGTGTTGTGGGTAGGTCTTGCTTGACCAATCTTATTTCCTTTTCTGACCAGGTGACCTATCACCTGGACAAGGAAGAAGAGATTGATGTCGTATATTTTGACTTTAAAAAGGCCTTCGATCTGGTATCCCATGATCACCTCTTAGCAAAACTGGTCAACCATGGCCTCAGCTTGACCATGATCTGCTGGCTGGGGAATTGGCTCCGTGCTTGGATGCAGAGGGTGGTTGTTGATAGAAGTCAATTGTCGTGGTGCCCTGAGACCAGTGGGGTTTCTCAAGGCTCTGTTTTTGGGCCAACACTATTCAACATCTTCATTAATGACGTGGACATTGGAGTCAGAAGTTGACTGGCCAAGTTTGCTGATGACACCAAACTTTGGGGTAAAGCGTCCACACCTGAGGACAGGAGGGCAATCCAGGTAGACCTTGACAGGCTCAGGAAATGGGCAGATGAGACCCTGATGGCATTTAACACTGAAAAATGCAAGGTTCTCCAATTTGGGAAGAAATACCCGCAGCATGCTTATAAGCTCGGCAGTGCTACACTGGTTAGCAATATGGACGAAAGGGACTTGGTGGTCATGATTGACCACAAGATGAACATGAGCCTTCAATGTGATGCTGCTGCTAGTAAAGCAAGCAAAATACTGGCTTGCATCCATAGATGCTTCTCAAGCAAATCCTGAGACGTCATTCTCCCATTGTACTCGGCCTTGGTGAGGCCGCAGCTGGAGTACTGCGTCCAGTTTTGGGCTCTGCAATTCAAAAAGGATGTGGAGAAGCTTGAGAGAGTGCAGAGTAATGCCACGTGCAAGATCAGAGGTCAGGAAAACAGACCTTATGATGAGAGGCTGAGAGCCATGGGACTCTTCAGCCTGGAAAAGTGCAGGCTCAGGGGTGATCTGATGGCCACCTGTAAGTTTAGCAGGGGTGCTCACCAGGATCTGGGGGAACATCTGTTCACCAGGGCACTCCAAGGGATGACAAGTTCGAACGGTCACAAAATCCACTGTGACTGATTCAGGCTGGACATAAGAAAGAACTTCTTCACTGTCCGAGCCCCCAAGGTTTGGAATAGACTGCCGCCGGAGGCGGTTCAAGCACCCACTTTGAATGCCTTCAAGACACATTTGGATGCTTATCTTGCTGGGATCCTATGATCCCTGCTGACTTCCTGCCCCTGGGGCAGGGGGCTGGACTCGATGATCCTCCGGGGACCCTTCCAGCCTGAAAGACTATGAAATCTATGAAGTTTCCCATGACAACCTCCTGATATCAAGCCTGAATCTGCTCTCAATCAATTTGTGGCTGTTATTCCTTGTTATCCCAGGTGGTTCCTGGTGGAACAGAGACTCACCTATTTTCCGCTGATCCCCCCAGTGAGTTTATAGACAGTCACCAGATGCCCTCTCAGTCTTCTCTTGTGGAGGCTGAATAGATTCAGACCCTTTAGTCTATCTTCATAGGGCCTGGCCTGCTGCCTCCTGACCATGCAAGTGGCTCTCCTCTGGACCCTCTTAAGGTTAGCCACATCTATCTTGAAGTGTGGCACCCAGAACTGGATGCAGTACTCCAGCTGTGGCCTGACCAATGCCACATAGAGGGGAAGGATGACCTCCCTGGACCTGCTCATGATGCATCTGTAGATGCACGACAAGGTGCAGTTAGCCTTACTGACCGCTTCTTCACATTGGCAGCTCATCTTCAACCTGGAGTCAACAACGACTCCAAGATCACTTTCTGCCACCGTGTTGTCAAGAAAGGTGTTCCCCAGCCTATAGGTGTGTTGCTGGTTCCTTCTCCCTAGATGCAGCACCTTGCACTTGTCTGCATTGGATTCCATCCTATTCTCACCTGCCCACCTCTGTAACCTGTCTAGATCTAGCTGGATTCTGTCCCTCCCCTCCAGCGTGCCCACCTCACCCCACATCTTGATGATGTCAGCAAATTTGGACAGTGTGCTTTACACACCCACCTCCAAGTCACTGATAAAGATGTTGAATAGCACAGGCCCGAGGACCAAGCCATGGGGAACTCCACTGCCCACATCCCTCTAGTTGGAAATGACCCATCCACCACCACTCTCTGGGTGCAACCATTGAGCCAATTTGCCACCCATCTGACTATGCCACAGTTGCCTAGTTTTTTGGGGGTTTTTTTATGAGAATGGGGTAAGAAACAGTGTCAAAGGCCTTCTTGAAGTCTAGGTAGACAACATCCACCTCAACGTCTGCACCCAAGGACTTTGTGACCTGGTTGTAAAAGGAAACAAGGTTAGTCAGGCAGGATGTGCCTACAAAGAACCCGTGTTGGTTGCCCCTGAGCATTACCTCACCTGCTGGGCCCCTGCAGATGTGTTCCTCGATCATTGTCTCAAAGGTCTTCCCAAGGACTGAGGTGAGACTAACTGGCCTATAGTTACCTGGGTCCTCCTTTTTCCCCTTCTTGTAAATGGGGACCACTGGCCCTTTTCCAGTCCTCTAGGACCTGGCCAGAGCATCACAAGAGCTCATACAGCCATGCCAGGGGCCTTGCTATAACCTCTGCCAATTCCCTCAGTACCCTTGGATGAAGAGCATCTGAACCTGCTGATTTATACACATCCAGACCCTTCAAAAGTTCCCTAACTAGATCATCCCTGCCCTAGGCATGGTGTCATGTCCCCTGAGCATATGCTAGTGGGGAAGTCCCCTGAGCCTGAGCTAGTGGGGAAGTTGTCCCGGTCCCTGCTCAGAAATATGGAGGCAAAGAACTGGTTGAAGAGATCAAGTTTTTCCTTTGCTGCAATCATCAGATTGCCAAGCCTGTCCTGTAGGGGCCCCACATTACCTGGTGCCTTCTTTTTACTCCCTATGTATTTGAAAAAGGACCTTTTTGTTATCCTTAATTCTGGTTGCCAGCTCTATTTTTTGTTTCAGCTAAGATCAATCTC
>NW_005841890.1:4143677-4147790 GCF_000455745.1 Alligator sinensis
ATGGGTGCAATGGTCTCAGTAGTTCTGTCTTTGTATCTACAAGATATTCTTTACATAAGATAATGAGTTATCCTGAAGCTCTTGGCCCACGCTATGAGAGTATCCTGGTCATTCATGTCTTAATTATTGCAACCACTTTGCGGCAGGGATCTTCTTCCTACATGTTTGTCCAGCACCTACCACAGATGGCCCTAATTCATGACAGGGGCTCCTAGGTGATACCACAATACTAATATAATAATTATCATCCCCATAGGATTCAGTATTATCAGCAAGGCAGAGAGACTCAGCAAGGCAGACTTGTCCAAATCTAAGCCGTATCTATGGAAAACCACTGAATCAGGCCCACTGAGTTGGGGATGGTCCTGCTTTGAGCATGGGGTTGGACTAGATGACCTCCTGAGGTCTCTTCTAACCCTCATTTTCTGTGATTCTATAAAAGAAAAATACTTGTTTGCTGTGGCCCTGGAGCAGAGGCAGCAGGGCACAGAACCCCAACCTGCAGTGGCAGCTGGCCTCTGCTCCAGGCACCAATCTGGGAGGCACGTGCCCCCTGTGCCTTCCTGTGGTGCGCACAGTGGTGGGAGCCCCCCTGCACCCTTGGCCAAGCCACTTGGGCTCTGGCTGACACATCACCCAGGTCAGGACCCCTGCCCCTGCCTCTGCCCCACTCTCTCTCTCACTGTGGGGGCCTTGATCTGGCCTCCCCCAGGCCCCTTCCCTCTCCCTCACAACCCTTCCCCTCTAGAGACTTACCTGCTGGGAGGTGTGTGTGTGAGAGTGTGTGTGTGTGTGAGTGTGGTGGAGGGGTGTGTGTGCACTCAGCCACCCCCTGCCTCAAATAATATTTTCTCCCTCTGTCTATGGCTGGGCTGGGCTGGGTTGGGCTGGGCTGGGCTGGGCTGCCTGCTCCAAAGAGCAGGGCCAGACCCACCCCTCTGCTCCCTAGCTGGAGCAGTGAGGGCTGGCTAACTGGCTGGTGCACTGCCACCCGCTCCCTCCAAGGCAAACCCTGGCTGGGGTCTGGGACCAGGGAGAGGGGTTAAACTCACCTTATGCCTGAATGTGGATCTGCCCTGCCCTGCTGGCTGACTTAGTGCGGACTGTGACTATGCACTACAATCCCAGAGGCACCTGGAAGCAGGAAGAGGAAGTGATGAGCAACCCTGTGGAGTCCTGCTGCTATGATGCTGGACTGCAAAACCCAGAGACCCTTGGGGCAGCAGGAAGAAGAAGCAAACTACACCCCCGCCCCCCAGATACGTTTATAATTTTCAGTTCATAGCTTTTCAGAGAAAGAACTATTTTGTTCAAGCTTTTATGAATTCAGTGCTACTACCTTCCCCCCTACCCCTCCTGCCTAGGCATAGCAGGGGCTGAGGCCTGGCCATGAGCCCTCTGCTCCAGCAGGGACGGGGGAAAAGCCTTGGAATGGCTGGCAGGCATGCTCTGGCTCACCCCAGCTTCTGGCTTAAGCCACTGTGGGCATGTGCCTTCATTTTCTGAATGAAAAGTAAATGAGTTCATTTGCTTATCAGTTCAAACTTCGCAGCTTAGGCTAACCTGCGAAGACTGAATCAATTCAGCCTCAGGCTCTTTGACTGTCTGTATTTAGCCATTTAGTCCTGTTCATAAACTTATCAATTGCCATCTTAAAACCAGTTAGATCTCTTGTCCTCAGGATTGTCCATCTTTAAGAGCAAGGACATATGAAGATCATTCTCACATCCTGTAGTTTCTCTAACTCTTTTATGCAGCAGTATTGCCAATCACAAGCATTAAAAAATTAAGCATCAGCTTTCCTGCTTCCCCATCTGATTGGTTAGGGTTAAAAATAAGGAGGTGAAAAGTAATACAGCAGGATGCCTTTTATTTGCTTTTTACTTGTAGAGCTCATGGTCTCAAGCTGTACTCCACAATAACCAAGGCCACTCTGTACATTTTTAATGAAAGTTCAAATTCCAATGTAATCATGGGATTCCAGGAACTGGAAGTTTAAGACAAATACCAAGTACTGTATAGTTTATGATTAAACTGTAAGAGCTGGAAATGCCAGGATGGTAGCCTACAACCTACTGAGCTCTGGTACAGTTGTGTTCCCAGGGTTGGACAACTGGGTCACAAGCTTAGGGCACTGATGTAAAGGGGTTGTCATTGTGCTTAGAGCAAGGTAAGGGTTGCGGATGAGGGTTGCAGTCAGAGAAGCACGTGAAAAAGGGAGGAGTTGGAGCACGACTCAGGGGAGGGGTGAGATACGTGTGTCAAATCCAGGGTCCTGGTGGCAATGCAGTTCAGTGGCACTAGATGAAAGAAGGGTGTTTGTGTCCAAAAGTTTGCAAAGAACAATCTTTCCAACTATTTAGTTGTTCTAATAAAAGATATCACACTTACCCAAAGAACCTTGTCTACCAGAGGCAGCTAGAGGCACCAGCACCTTTCTTCTGTAGCACTCTCTCTCACAAAGCCATTGGACTAGTGCCCAGGATACAAATCTGATTATTTGTGCCTCTACTCTGCAGTATCTATTACTATGGGCAATTCCTTCTCCTGGAACATATAAGTATTTTGCTGTACTTATCAGTGCATTGAAAAAATCAGGAGACAGGATCTTGATTGTCTTAAAAATCATGGGTTTTTTAGGCAAAAATACATGTTGGGTTCTTTCTCCCTTCTGCTTTTTGAGCCTTTAGATTGCAGTTGGGTTACACTGTCAAGTGTTACTCGTCAACCATGAAGGCTGGAAAATTCTTTAAATGAACTTTCAGGCTCTCACATCTCCAGGTGCTGGGGTTTGAAAAGCATATCATGAGGTTCATGGTGAAATTACAAGAGTTGGCAACAAGGATTGTAATGGGTTTTCATTTCTCAGCCAGCTGGGTTGTAGGTGGGTATAATTTCAGAAAGGTTAGGGCAATAGAAAGTGGAACAAGTGAGCTAGCAGGTGGAACAGACTGTATCCAGCTTTCTGGGAAAGAAATTCCACTCTAGAAGGTTTTGACAGTATTAAAGAATCACTGCATTTGAATGAGACTGCTGTCTCACCATCTCCAGTTGGATGCCCCTCATGCTATGAGTTCATTTCTGTACAGATATTACAAATATAATATCTGCCAGAAAACACCCACTGAGTAGTCTTTGGAAACAGCATGTTGTAAATATATACACCTATTTATTATAGCAGGCTCCAAAAAGTTGAATTTGTATTCGTTGCTCTTGGAGATACAGCTTTTTGATTTCCCATTCTGCTTCTAAGTCAGGGTGCTGACTGTTGTATTATGCATGAAAGGGAAAATGGCCTCCGAGGTTTGTGAAAAAGCCTTGTCTGCTTGCGTGCTGGTGATTTAGGAAGGGATACTGGTCACCTTTCTTCCATCTGAAAACAGGTTTGTCTGTGTGCAGAGTATACACAATATAAGTCATCCCAACCTCTGTCTCTGGTAAGAATGCAACAACTGCTTAAAGGTTCAATCCAATGTTCACTGAACTTAATGGGAATCTTTTCATGGCTTTCAGCATGCATTCACTGGGCCTTCTGAGTGGACAGCAACAATATACAATGATTTAGCTCATCTCGGAATGGATTGGTATCATCTCTGTCTTGATAACACAGGGGACCAACAACAAGCCTCCCTGCTTCCAACAGGAAGCTGCCTCTGGGCTATTCACACTAATGGGGTGTATGCTGTCACTACATCCAAGGCAGCACAAATCTATGTGCCCCCTCTTTAAGACAGCGGCCTAAATACTATAACCTAGACCTGAAACAAATTAAATGTTGCTAGATGCAATAGGAATGGGAAGATTCTAATATAATAAAAGCCTTCGTCTGTCTGTCTGTCTGTCTGTCTGTCTGTCTGTCTGTCTGTAATGCTCCAGCACAACTGCACATGCACTGCTGAGAGGCCACGTGACTATTGGCTGTGAGAGCCCGGAGCCTTTATGGACAGAGGGAGCTGCTGCTCACCCCACAACAACTGTCGGCAGGGAGGGGGAGGCAGTGTGGAAGAGGGGATGAAGGGAGGGGGGGAGGGTGGGCATGGGAAGGGAAAGGGGGGGTTTCTGGTGGCAGTACCCCCCTACTGCTGTGGCTGGCTGGGCCCCCACAACTGGCAG
>NW_005841890.1:4149108-4183333 GCF_000455745.1 Alligator sinensis
GGCCAGGGGAAGGGAAAGTGGGGGTTTCCGGTGGCAGTACCCCCCTACTGCTGTGGCTGCCTGGTCCCCGACAACTGTCAGCAGAGAGGGGGAGATGGCAGGGAGGGAGGGAGGAGGAAGCAGTGAGGGGAGGCACCAATGGCCACCGGGTGCAAGTTCTTTCTAGCCCCGTTCCTGGGAGCCGGCGGTGGCATGGGGCACTTCAGTGAGAGCCAACAGTATTCAATACACTTTCATTGCTCCTTTTCTGCCAGCTGTTCCAAACTCAGGCAGAGGTAGCAAGTCTTTGTTGCACATTTTTTGAGGGAGGGAGGAGGAAGCAGTGAGGGGAGGCACCAATGGCCACCGGGTGCAAGTTCTTTCTAGCCCCGTTCCTGGGAGCCGGCGGTGGCATGGGGCACTTCAGTGAGAGCCAACAGTATTCAATACACTTTCATTGCTCCTTTTCTGCCAGCTGTTCCAAACTCAGGCAGAGGTAGCAAGTCTTTGTTGCACATTTTTTTCACCTTTTTTGAAAACTTAACAGTGACCTTAGCAAAGCTGAGACAGAATATTACCCCAAATACATGGACTATGACCATCAAATGTGTTGAACTCCTGCTACAAAAGAATGGCTGTTGGAGGGGGCAGGGGGCGGGGCACAGCTCCCAACATTCACCTTACCACCCAGAGCTGCCCCTCCTAGTGCTGCCACTTGCACAAGTGGGTGTGGGGCTCCTGGCTAGGCAGGAGCTCCCTCCCGGGCAGGGCAATGGGCTGGGGGGAGTGAGACAGAGCTGCGGGCAGCTGGATGCAGAGGGACGGAGGAGGGAAAGGGATGGGGGCTGCCTCAGCATGATGGAGAATGGGGGAGGGAGGGTCCTGGGAGGGGAAGGGATGTGGCTGGGTGTGTGTGTGTCTGTGTGTGTGCACATGTCTGTGTCTGCACCTGAGTGCATGTGTGCATCTCTGCATGTGTGCTCATCTGTGTTCGCGTGTGCATATGTACCTCTGCGTGTGTGTCTGCATCTGTGTGTGCATGTCTGTTCGTGTGCATGCGTGCATCTCTCTTCATGGCAGGGAGACTGCATTTGTCTCTCTGTGTCCATGTGCAGAGTGAGTGAGTAGAGTGTGTGCCCATATGAATGTGTGCATGCATGTGTGTGTGTGTGTCTGTTCATGGCAGGAGGGAGAGTGTGTTTGTGTCTGTGTGTCCATGTGCAGAGTGAGTGAGTAGAGTGTGTGCATGTCTGTGTGTGCATGCATATGTCTGCGTTCATGGCAGGAGGAAAAGTGTGTTTGTCTCTGCGCGTCAATGTGGAGACCATCAGTGAACAGTGTGTGCCCGTGTGCATGTGTGTGCATGCGTGTGTGCATGCAGGTGTCTGTGTGTACATGCATGTATGTGTGCATGTGTGTGCGCACACAGGTATGTCTGTGTTCCTGGCAGGGAGAGTGTTTGTGTCTGTGTGTCCATGTGCAGAGAGTGATTGAGAGTAGAGTGCACCCATCTGTATGCACACCTGTGTGTGTGTATGTTTGGTCATAGCAGGATGGGGGGGCAGGGAGCAGGGAGAAGAGGTGGGCATGTGCCCCCCCAACCCCAGCCCGGCAGATCTCCCCTGCCTCCCTTGACAGCACCAGGAGGGGAAGGGGCCCTGCCCTCCCCCTACAGGCCAGGTCTCATGGGGGAAGCGGGCCTCCACTTTTGTGTTTGCCCAGGGCCCCTGTACAAGTTTCCCCTCTTCCCCACGCCTGTTTCTGGGAAGGGTGGGTGGTGGGTGGCACTGCTCTGTCACCACCCATGTCCCCCCCCATCATTCTTGATGGGCAATTGGCTAGTAGGAATAATGTGTGTCAGTTTAGTCTATGGATCTCTTAACATAGGGATGGCAATTCTGCCTTTTATTGAACCAGGTGACTGAGTAATTGTGACTGATGGAGAAGCTGAGGTGGTTACCTGTGTCCAGCTCAACATCTGTAATGTGGGGCTTTATGGGTTTCTTGCAGATGCTAAAAAAAAAAAAAGTGCTTTACTGAAAGAAGCAGCCAGCACGTTACTTTGACCCAGCTCTGCAGCATCTGTATAAATTGGACATTTCAGCGGGGCTTTTTGGCACTTTCAGCTAAAGCCGATTCAATCATCTATTAGATAAAAGCACCAAAAAGCCCCACTAAAATGCCCAATCTATACAGATGTCAGGTTAGAAGGGTCCAACTAAGGCACTGCCTCTTCTGGGCATGCATGGGGCTCTGCACAGGAACGCACTGAGTTTAAAGTACCAGTTTTGGGGGGGATGGGGAGGGGGTTACTGTCTGCAAGCAGCTTCCCAATGTTTCTAGGTTTCATCTATGCAATTCTACCTTACAGTTCATTGTTCTACCCCTAGAGGGCATCCACTACTCAAAAGACGAACCTGGAGAAGTGAAAAAGAGTTGAGGTGTCATTCCAAGTTCCTTAGGCCAGTCTAAATCACCACATCTGACAAGGAAACACCTGCTTTTGCTGTGTGTGTTGACAAGATTTTGGTGTGAGATTGCTCAGTTTCAAGCAGAACTGACAAATCTTTGGGATTTTGCTATGAATAAACTTTAGCTGGGGGAGAGATTTAAAAAAAACAAACCCCAACAACAGCAGACATAGGTTTTCAATACATTTTGCAAACCCAGTGACAATTTGATAATAAAACATAAGATGTCAGTTGCTGAGCTACATTAGCTGAAGGCCTCTAGGAATCTTATAAAAATAACTACAAATTATAAAAGAGACAGGCAATATATCGGTTTGGAGCAAACCTGTCTTGCTTCCATTTGGATATTCCTGATGCTGCAATAGACTTATGTATGAGGGGTTTTCAGAAATATTGTCAGTTTATTTAGGTTTGAAACTCTCCAGAGAAATGACTCCAGGTGGGATATTCCAAAGCAGATGTGTCATTCAGATAAGACTATTTTAGGATTTGCCTGGATCAGTCATGTAATGAGGGAGTCTCTGGCCTACAGACTCAGTTTGCACTACTTTATTCCTATCGGCATAGTTAAAAGGTACAGACAGAAGTGATGATTTTTGCCCGATCTGACCCTGATTGTGTTCTACAGCCATGACCAAAAACAAGCACACAGTTGCCAAGTGCTTTAAAAGGGCCTGATCCCACAACTATCTGAACACTCATTGCATGAAAGTTTAGATGAAGATGCTTCAAAACAGAGCGTCCTCAGTGATGTCTATCTGTGCGCGCTGGGAACAGGGTGCTGGAGGGTGAGGTGAGTGGATTGGAGCCATGCCAAAGAGGGAGGGCTCCAATCCACTGACCCCACCCTCCAGTGCTGGTGGGGCAACCCCCAGAATGAGCTTCCTCCACTCCCTTTCCCCCTCCCATCCAGGATACAGCACTGGGACTGTGGGGCGGGGGGGAGGGGGAGGGAGCAGCATTGCTAAGGGATGGTGGCTGCAGGCTCACAGCTGATCTAAACAGCAGCTCAGTCTCCCAGTGCCCGGGACCCAACATGAATATCCATTGGGTCTGGGGGATTACTGTAACTCACAGCGTTTCCTAGGAAGTGCCATGAGTTACAATGGGGAGCTGCTCTTCTGTCTGCATCTAAAGTGATGCTTCACCCTAAGGTCACATCTGTATCAGGGAGGTTTCCTGCCAGGAAACTTGTCAGCTCAAAGCAGCCAGCCTTGCTTAGCTGCTGGAATGTTGGCAAACGTGCGGTTTTTTTTCCCCTGTGACACACATCTTTGCTGCAAGAGGTTGAGTCTACAGGGTAGTATCTACAGATGACTTACTCTATCATGGATAGACACCTAAAGCTTACAGCTCCTGACTGCTGTGCGGCTGGAGCACATCAGCACTAGCATTTTGCCAGCAGTTCTGTGTCAGCTGAGGCCTTGTGTCATTCAAGAAGATGGTTCTTTCGGGGACAGAATCATAGGGCAATTCATATTAAATCTATGTGAATGCTTGCAAATGCATTGTGACAAAAAGCAACATTTGGCCCTGAATGATGCTTTCCATCAAGATATCCATTCTTTTATATGTAGTCTTCCTTTCTATTGCCATAACTATCTAGATACGTATTCTCACCCCTAACCACAACAGGCATATGCCAATAGGAAAACTGGGTGTAGATCAAGTCTAAGTCATAGAGGCACTTCTGAAAATGCCATCTTAGCTGAAGAGAGCTATGGTGAAAGAACCAATATCCAATGTGAGGTAGCAGGTAAATGCATAACATGCACAGTTATTAAGGATGCTCTAAGGGATCAAAGCACTTAGCATTTTAACAGATAAGAGAAAAGCAAAGTTCCTCTGATGTTCTGCTTTCATTGCTTTTGGGAATCGCTGGCTGTCTGTAGATATGCTCACTGTTTTCTAAACTGTATTAACTGATTCACATCACACAAGTTCAAATCAAATTTCAGTTCAAATGAAGGGTTAATAGATGATCATTGACTGTCAGGAAGGTTTTTGTGCATTTCTGCACTTCTGCAGTAGAGACAGAAAGGGACGTCTGGTGGTAGGCACAAGCAACAGCAAGCCCATGATATCTGTCATATATACATGCTACTTAATATAGTTTAAATTGCCTAGTTTGGACTCCCCTAGTCTGCATTGACTTTAATTCTCATTCAGTGAAGATTAGTTAATTCAGCTTGGATCCAATTTTAATTTGGACTACAGATGTCCACACATATATAATGATGATTGTAGTCTGGATTAAACCGAGGAAAAAGATAACACCTATAAATGGCCACTATAATTTCATAGATTTCTTAGATGTTCATAGATTTTTAGGGTCAGAAGGGACCTCAGTAGATCAGCAAGTCTGACCCCCTGTCCCGGGCAGGAAAGAGAGCTGGGTTATGGGCTGAATTGTTTTAATGCAAGATATATATATCAAGGGTATCAATCCATATTGAAAGGGTATAGATTGAATCTTGCATTGTTTTAATGCAAGACACTTTGCTTCTGGCTGGGTACCTTCCTGTTTTGTGATCGCTCTTAAAATCTTTCTTCTGAACTATAAATATGTTTTTATAAACTTAAATTTGCCCAAAATTCCTGAGTGCCAAAAATCCATATTCAGTTTTTTCTCTCGTATCTCTAATATCTGCTGCACTAAACTTATAATTAAACACTTGAACTCAGATGTTCCCTGATTAGGGAGAAATGTTCGGTAGCATGAAGAACACTTTCGAATTAAGGATTCTCAAGTGAGCAATTATATGCCTATAATCAAAATACCAACAAAGACATTGCGTTCTGCTCTCGCAGCAACCTTCAAAATATGAAGCCCTGGTTTCAACAGGGAAGTAGTTGCACACTTCAATTTTCCCTAAGTTCAAATTTCCTGGCAAGTAGAAGACAGCTCTTATATATAAGATGGGAATTTTGATTCTTTAAGGAAAGAATGACAAGAAAATGCTTGCAGGCAAACTAGCAAATCTTGTATTAAAATTCCTAGAATTCAAGGACAAATATTGAGGCCAGACGTACTTATGTACATCACATCAAAGGTAAGACTTATCCAGAACATTATTGATAATATAGTTAGTAGCACTCCAGAATGACCGTATATTCAGTTAGTGCCAAGGTGGTAACACAATACTAAGAGCAAAGCGGGTAAAAGAAAAATAAGCAATACAATTGTATTTCTTAGTTGGCTTTAGGTTTTATGCAGGGAGGGCTTGGGAGGGAGTGAGGATCAAACCGTGCAGAAGGAAGACTCAGTCCTTAGCACAGAGATCCATCTTGCTTTTTTTAAAAGCATGTGGGGTAAGCTATTTGAAGCATGTGGGGTAAACTATTTAAAGCCATCACTGCTTTTTGAAATTGTACTCTCGGTTACTATGGTAATGACTGCAGTAAGTTATATAACTAGAGTGAAACTCAGTCAAAAAAACTATACTATGGTATGAAAGACATTGTTAGGAGAGAGAAACTGGTGCAGATGTGCCCCTGAACAGCTTTCTGGTGGCTCTGACTGTGCAGTAGCTCATTACTGCTGCTCAGTAGCATTGTGCCACACTTCGTGCCAAGTGACGCTACTGCACAGTAGTAACGAGCTACCGTGTAGTAGTAACAAGCTACTGTGCAGTCCGTGTCTCATGTAGATGTGGCCACTGAGAAGGATGCTTGTACCCAGGCAAGCTTGAACCACGCCAACCTGCCTCTAATGGCACACAACGTTACCAAACATGTGATAGGCCCTGTATATCTGTGTCCAGACTCTTGCTCCTAGTATATAATCTGGTGCTGGGATTTCTGAACCATATTCTAGCTTTCTAAACCCAAACCAGAATGGAGCCTTTCTTAGAAATGTATTGTGGGACAACTTAGGTTACACAAGGGTTTGCTTGAGATGGTTTGGATATGATCCTGCCTGAGGCAGGGAGTTGGATTAGCTGACCTCTAGAGATCCCTCCCAGCCCCACTCTTCTATGATCTTATAACATGACTTTCCTTCCCTATCCCAGAAGTGAAAGAGAGTTTAACACACCTTTACAGGTATCTGAGGCATTTCTTGTTCTCCCTGTTCCTCATTTCAGTCATTTAGTCCTAGCAAGTCAAAGCATGGAGCCATTAAATGAGCTGCTCTTAATGGCAGCCTGACTGTTTATGCTCTGGGGTATGTGCTTCAAGAGATGGCCTTCCAGGATGGGCTGTAGGTGACTGAACTCAAGGGATGAGGACGATCTATTTGTGGTTCCGTAGGCATCCACAATGAATGCTGCAATTCCCATACAATCCCCATGTGAATACAGGTAAACTTGGAGCAGGAGAACTAGCACAATACGGTGGGATTATGTCATTTTGAAGATCTACAGTGACCAGAAGTGATCCCAGATCATGTGCCTGAAGATGGACCTTCATGGGTTTGTGTGAAGACCTGGCCCTAATCCTCTGGCACCAGAACATTCAAAGGAAGGACCTTATACGAATGCAGACGTGGGTTGCCATTGCTTTCTAGAAGTCGCCGGCCTTAGACTAATACAGACTCTGTGGCCACCATGAGTGGACACAAAAAGTGTCTGGAATAAACAGCTTTCAGAGAATGAGGGTCCCAAACTATGGAAAACATATGCTCATATAGTCTTGTTGCAAACAAATAGGTCAACTGTAAGAGGAACAATGCCTTGGTTCTTCATGGCTAGGTGGACCATAGGAGTGAGTTCATGAACTCCAGTGAGGGGACTAAGGAAAAAGTGCATGACAGCAGAGTAGAGGAGAGATTTGCCCTTACAGCCTGGAACAAACAGGGCCCTTATTATTACCCCAGGATATTGTTATCAACAAGACCTTAGTTTCAATTTTTATTTTGGGGGAGCCTGTTTACCCTCTTTGCCATGGCTCATGGACCCTGACTATTTATACCCCTGGAAAAATACCTGAATTACACACATGCAGGTTGGCAACAGAGTGCAGAGTTGTTGGCTGTAAGCAATATGGTTTGGGTGCTAGCGGTGCAAATGCCATCAAGTTGATTATAGATTTCTGCTCCCTACACAGTGTCTACAAGGCAAAAGGTGAAGTTTTCATATGGACTGGATCCCAGACATTGATTCTTTGCCAGTATGGTTCAGAAAGCCAGAAAGTGCATCTGTCAACAGGTACTCGGGAGGCAAGAGATATGAGATATGCCATACATACCCACATCCTAGCTGCACATGGTTGATATTGCTGAAATATTGAATGGAAGAGTAAGTGCTGCTTTCTTGATTATATTTAATGAGGGACTGACAATAGTAATTTTTAAAATCTACTTTCTTATTTTGTTTTTACAATGTACAGTGGGGGGGAAGGGGCTATTCCAATGATTTCATGATGTATTTGTAATGTATAAACTAGAGTGGACAATTAGCTTGGAGCTACTATTTTAAAATACTGAAGTGGAGGCTGCTATAATTCTTTTGAAAGTAAATTATGTTTTATGCATTTGGGGTGTTTATTAGCTAAAAGCATTTATGATGATTTTTTTAGATATATAGTGGTTTTCACATTGTGTTCTAACTTTTACAAAATTAAGTATATCTGTTAAATTTTACATTTTGAAATTAAAATCTTTAAAATGACTATTATGGAACTTACAGCATGAGGGTTAATGTAATTTTTTTTCTAGGTGATTTCTGTGTTCTGATGCTCTGATAAAACATTTTGGTATAAATTCAGACAGTTATGTCTTTGCAAATGTCTCTGCAACAAGCACTGACACACAGAAAAAATGGAATGGATTAAAGACTATTTTAGGCAGACTGGCTGCTTGGTAACTATTTGAAAACGCACCTTTTAGCATAATGCACTGGAAACAGTACAGTGCAAAACCAGTCATCCAAAACTAAATAAATGAGTGTATACCATAAAACCAAAATAGTGAAAAAATCTGTACTTCCTAGACATGTAATCATGGTTAAAATGGCAAGGGTGGTACTACAAAACATCACCTGTTTGCGTGCTTCATTTTCCCCCCTCCTTGATAGCCATCTTGGAATGCATACAATAGAGACTGGGATGAGAAGGAAAGTAAATTATGGAAATTATACCTTTTCCATGCCTTCCAGCCATACCCCAGGGCATAAAGTCCTCACCATAACGGCACCTGTATTGGTGATTACCGAAGAAATCACTTCCTCTTTGTGCTATGGCTTTCCACAAAAGAATCTCAAATGTGGTGGATGTCACTTAATAAGCTTAGAGATCTTCTTCTCTCTGTACTTTCCTCTCTCCATGAAGGGGAGGAGAGAGGACCAAGGGAACTACAAGCTCATCAGCCTGACCTCAATCCCAAGAAAAAAAACCTCAAACTTTTTCTCAAGGAGTCTATATGTGATAAGCTACTAGAAGGCAAAATTCTGAATGACAGCTAGCATGGTTTTGCCATGGGTAAGTCATGTCTGACTAACCTCGTCTTCTTCTATGACCAGGTTATTCACCACCTGGATCAGGAAGATGAGGTTGACGTCATTTACTTGGACTTGAGGAAGGCCTTTGACTTGGTGTCCTGTGAGCCTCTGAAGGTAAAACTAGGGGACTATGGGCTCAACAATTTAAAGGTCAGATGGGTGGGAAACTGGCTGTGGGATTGGACCCAGAGAGTACTAATAGACAGATCTGTGTCGACCTGGCAGAAGGTAGCCAGTGGGGTCCTCCAGGGTTCGGTACTTGGAACAATGCTTTTCAACATCCACATCAGTGATCTGGATGTAGGGGTGAAAAACACACTGGCAAAGTTTGCCAGTGACACTAAGCTTTGGAGAAGTGCAGCCACACATCCACATTGGCTGACAATCCACGTTGACCTCGATCCAGATGATGTTCAACACTGAGGAGTGTTCCAATTCTATTCAGAGAGATAAAGGGTCTCCTGATTCGATTTGGATTCAGAGATTCAGCCACCAAATTGGGCCAAATGTCCACCAAATTCAATCAAGGACCAAAGTGTCTCTCAGCCCTACTAATTCACCAAAGCGCGCCAGGGGAAAACCAGGATCAATGGTCATAAACTCCTAGAAGAAGATTTCAAACTGAAAATAAGAAAAAACTTCTTCATGGTTCATGTGACCAGACTCTGGAATATACTGCCAGTGGGGGTGGTGCAGACACCTACACTGGAGATCGTCAAAAGTAGGCTGGATGCACACCTTGTTGGGGTTATTTGACCCCAGCAGTCTTTCCTGCCCAGAGTAGGGGAGCTGGACCCAGTGATCTCATGAGGTCCCTTCCAGTCCTAAACTTCTGTGAATCTGTGACTATGCCTGAAGATGTTATTTAAGAACTCTCCAAACACATCCAAACACATCCAAGAGACTGGATTGGCCAGTGAGCTGATCTGAGCATCTCATGGCCTGCCCTGGGATTGCTCTTTGAGATCATCTACTCCATCTCTGAACATCAGAGCTGCTGGGTGTAAAAAGAAGTCACAGGAGACTGTGGGCATTGTGCTTGGAACACCAGCAAACAGCTTACTGAGCCAGGGTCACAGTAGTGGGTGTTTGGTTATTGTCTTAACCATGCAGTACTGATGTTTAAGGCATTTGATTTGCTTCTGCACTGCAGCCCACCTCAGTGGAAGCCCAGGGCCTCCATCTGCCTCAAGATGAGCAGATAATGGTGGAAACTTGGAATACTTCTCTGGCCAACTAATTCCATGTTAGGAGGAACATCTGTGCAGAACTCAGCTGGGTGAAGCCCAGTATGGATGCATAGAAAATGAAGCATTACATGTTGAGCAGAGCAATATAAAGTGCCAGAAATCTTGTAAGTAGAGGATAAGAGAAAGGAGCAGGTAGGACAGAGAAAGACTAAAAGATATGCAGAGAATGTGGGAAAGGCAATGGAGGGCTACACTGAATAACCAAAACCTCTATCCTGGCTAACCATATTGAGCCCCCTTGTATGGTTCATCAGCAGAGCTGGGTTCTTTAGATCCACCAACCAATCCTTCATCTTTTCAGCGAACGGAGGAACTGATTGCTGTTATCTTCTCTGTGGACCTACTGCTTGAGGGGAAAAAAACAACAAAAACTAGAACCCTCTGCTAGTGGGTTTCCCAGCTGTTTGCCAGGCAGCAAAGAAATGGTGAAACTCAGGTACAAATATGTTCAGCACCAGGTTCTGGAGAAGAAGACAGTGAGGGGTCACAGACCCACCTAATTTGTCCCATCAGTCTCTTCCTGAGATTGATGTTCCTATCCAGTTCTTGGCCTTCTGTCCTTCTGCTCCTGATATTCTTCCCTGGCCCTGGTCATAATGTCATCTGTCCTTTTTTGTTCCTCCTCCATGGCCCTGCCTTTTGCTTCTGTCATATCACTTCCACCATCCCTTATCATGCATCTCATAACACTTTCCTCATACCTTTGTATTCTAATCAGGCTGCAGTCTCCTCCTTTTCTCCCATGCTGCCTGTTTGCCACCAGAGAAGGAGGAGTGCTGGAGGAGTGCCAGGATCACTAATAGACTTTGGCAGCTGGGAAGAACAATTTCACTGAAAGCCCTCCTCATTCCAGAGTAGAGCAAGCTTCCGGTCTATAGAGAAAGTGCAGACACTGGCTGGTCTCAGCCAGCCAGGCATGGAATATGCTCTGTGCAGATAAAATCCTTGGTGTACTTAGATCAGGGGCAGGCAATTATTTCAGCTGGAGGGCCGCTTAGTGAGGTTTGGTGATCTTTCAAGGACTACATGGGTAGCCCCACCTCTCAACAGTAGCCCTGCCCCCTGGTTGCCATCTTGGAACTAACCCCTGACCTTTGGCACCAGAAGTCTCTCCCCTTGCCCCACAGAAATAATCCTTTTGGGAAGTGACGGTTGCCATCTTAGAACCAGCCCCGCCCCCCCCGCCCCAAACAAGTCATACACTAAAAGTCAAACACCTACTACGATATGTTTAAATTTTATTACAAAGAATATTTTTGTCATGATTTGTGTTTGCATACTGTATATAGAGGTGATTGCATAATAACTCAAAAATAAAGTCTTAGTCTTGCATATTGTGTGGGGGGTGTGGTTGGGGGGTGTATGGTGGGGTGTGGGGATGGGTATGTGTGTGTGTGGGTGTGTGAGAGATGGAATGTGGGGGGTGTATGGTGGGTTGTGGCAGATGTGTGAGGGGGTGTGGCTGTGTTTGGGGGGGCATAGGGTATGTGGGGGAGTTCTATATGTGGGGGGTTGTGGGGCCAGAGTGTGAGTGTGTCGAGGTTGTGGGGTGTGAGGGAGGTTGGGGGGACATAGAGACCCCCCCACACTTCCCCCTATGGAGCAAAATCCCTGCAGGCAGTGGCGGCAGCAGCAGCAGCAGCATGTGGCAGCACTTGGGGCACTTGTACCCGGTGCAGACACTCATGACTGGCAGCATGTGACTCTGGCCAGTGCTCCACATGAAAGCAAGAGGCACAGCCCAACTAGCTGCCTCTATCACAGGGGCTTCCTGCCATGCACATGCAGCTTTTGCACTCGCGCCACACAAGAGGGAAGCCCCATGTGCTGGAGCCAGCTGCCTGCATCGCTTCCTACCTCATAGGTCCTGGGAGTCGGCAGGGAAGCAGGGGCCGGGCGGGGCTCCCTTCCACTTCCAATGGAGTCCTAGGACCTGCACAGCAGGGCAACACAGGCAGGCAAGCAGCTGGCTCCAGTACGTGGAGCTTCCTTCTGGTGGCATGTGAGCATGGAAGTTGCATATGCATGGCAGGAAGCCCCCACAATAGAGGCAGATGAGCAGGCTGCATTCCTCACCCCCATGTGTAGCGCTGGCTGCAGCCATGTGCTGCCAGGCACAAGCACCTGTGCTGGGCATGAGCTCCCCGTGTGCCCCCACCTGCTGTTGCTGCTGCTGCCATCACCTGCAGAAATTGCACACTATGGGAGGAGTATGGAGGTGTCCCCACACCACCCCCACCCTCCCTCACACCCACACCCTGCCCACCCAAGCTCTGCGCTGTCGCATGGGTGTGGGCTCCACACTCCTGCCAGCCTCATGCTCTATGCTCTTCCCCAGCTGCAGCTCTCCCACCAGTCCCCAGTCCCACCCTCACCCCTGCCACTTTCCTACTTGCTGCCCAGAGCAAGTGGGATGCGGGGGAAGCTGAGCTGGTCCCCCGGTGGCTGCAGTAGCAGCCCCACCTGGAAGCTGTGTGCTGGCTGGGCCTGGCCCTTCCACCCACAAGGATGGGAGTGAGGTGCAATAGGATACGTTGGGGGGTGCATATACATGGGAAACTCACTCCCACCCTCATGGGCAGAAAGGCTGAGTGGGGTACAATTAGTTGGTGGGTGTTGCAGGCCGGATGAAAGTGCCTGGTGGGCCAGATCCAGCCAGTGGCCCGTATTTTGCCCATCCCTGACTTAGGTGCTGCATTCTAACAAGTCCCCGCTGAGATTGTGTGAACCAGGCTTTGCAGAGACTTCTACCTTGGCCAGATCTGAGTATTTGTGGAAGCAGCAAAAAAGCACATTCCATCTACCAAATTTCACATCCCTGCTGCAAAGCATTATTTCTCAACAAAATGGTGGTAGAGTTATTTTTACACAGGCCAAAGACAGCTTAGTTTTTCCTAATATCTCCCTTAGAAGCAGCCTAACAATTTTAGCTGAGCCTTTCAAAATAAATCAGCCCAAAGAAGTCAACCAGCAAGAGAAATTTCAATTGAAACAGTTGTATATTTGGCAAACTTAGTAACAATTCAAAGGACAGATTTATAATGGAACATGTCAAGCAATTTGTGCTATTTATAATAGATATAATGGCACTGAACTAACATTCTGGTTTCAGACAGATATAACTATATTGCCTTTAGGAATTGCCTATTGTAGGGTGCTATAGTAATCTTAAAAGTAGGCTCTCCCTACCTGTGAATTGTAAGAACAATAGCTATTATAATTCTTGGATCTTCCCTTGAAAGTTATTTCTCCATCTCCAGGTAACAATAAAATCTCTATTTGTGATTCAAGAAAACAATGGACCACTACTGGACATTGGTTTTAAGGAGTCAACAATACTCCTCCTGTGGTTATTTCCATGAATGATTGTGCAATTTTTGCCTCTGCATGAATTGGGCATGTTTTTTTCCTGCACTGCAGTAGTGCCCTTGTTGCACTCTGCTAAGGGCTACCTGATCTTACTTGTCCCCCTCTGGGCTCTCCCTAGATGTCCTAACCCCTCCTGGGCTGCTAATCGCCCGGCTCTGGCTCCTTCTCACATCTGAGACCCCCATATCTGTCCCCCCACCCCAATCTCACTTTTGGACTGCTTTCCTTGATCCTTCCTCCTCAGATGGCCTAGCACCAGCCATCGTCATCCTTGGCTGCATGCCCCTTGACCCCTTCCTCATGGCTGTGGCCAAAAAAGGACCTTCAGCCTGTCCTAGGCCCTGGCCATGCCTCAGGCCAGTCAAGAACTCCAGGCTCCCAGCTTTGGTAGTCTCTGCCATGGTCTTTCACCCTTTGGCCCCTCCTGGGCCCTGGCCCTGCACTGTCCAGTTGAGATTCCCACAGTCAGTCCTTTGGCTGTCAGCCCTCCTGTATCTGTGGGCTCGCCCTCTCAGGCCCCTCCATAGATATTTCCCTCTCTATGGGCTTGCCCTGAGCCCTCCATAGGTCTTCCTATGCATCTCCTTTCCTTCCTGGGCTCATCCAGACCCTTAATAGTCCCCCCCACACACATACTCTGCCCTGCTTACTGGGTTCACCCAGACCCTCCACCAGTCTCTCAAACACTTGACCCCTCAATCAGGGATCACCTGGCCCCTCAATCAGCCCACAGACTTTTAGCATCTCTCTCTGGGCTTGCCTGGCCTCTCACTAGCCCCCTGTGCACTCAGCTCCTCTCTCTCAGGGCTTATTCAGCCTCTCAACAGGCCCAGGCACTTAGCCCCTTTCTCAGGTCTCTGGACCACATACTGGGATCCCAGGGACCTCCTCCATCCCCTTAGTTCCCACCCACACCTCCAGATGTCATTCTCCTCGCTGGCATTCAGGAGCCGCAGCCTTCCTGCTGGGTGATGTTTCTTTACCAGCTCCCAAGATGCTACTGCCCGCCAAACTCTCAGGGAGTAACATCTTGGGAGCTGGTGAAGGAACATCTCCCAGCAGGAAGGCTGCAGCTCCTATTCTCCCTACTCTCAGGTGTGGGCTTATACCCTATCTAAACCCAGCCCTCTTCTGATTAGGTGACTCCCTTGATCACACCTAGCCTCACTTGCTGGTCCCTTAGGTCATCTGACTCCACAATTAGTCCTGACCCCCACCTGCCACTGACTCAGCAGGCTTCCTGACCTCTTGAAGTGGGAGGCCCATCAAGTGCTCTGCCACCCTGTCATTTCCTTTTTTTTTTTCCTTTTGAACTGGAGCATGTTTGCCATGATGCATTTAGGGCAGGGGTATCCAATGAATGGCCACAGGCTGAATCCTGCCCACTGGGCTCTTTGTGGGAGACAGGATTTGAGAAAAAAGCTAGTTGGGGTCAGGACTTGCCACAGAATTGGACATGGCCATTGGTGGGAGATGGCGACTGACAGCTATGCGGATGTTTCCCTTATCTCCCCAGTCACTTTGCTCTTGGCTGCCTGTTCCACCACCACAGCTGCTAGTGCCACCTCTACCACCATTGCTACTGGCCCTATCACAACTGCTACCTCCGCTGCGTCTACCACCACAGCCACTGGACCCATCGCCTCCTCTCCTCCATTTTCCCCATGAATCCAACATGAAGTGAGATGGACACCCCTGATTTAGGGCTATGCACAGCATCACACTTCAGCTAACACTGACCGTATTCCTGAGACAGTCAGGAATGAGTGCAAGTGGTTTAGATATTTAATCAAGAGAATTCTCTTTCTTTCTTACAAGCAAGTTTAAATGAACAATCACATTCAGGAACTAGAAAGGCATTTTCTTTCTTTTGTATATATTGGTAGGGATTTTTCTAACTCCTTTTTTTTTTGACATCCTTACCTGAGATCCTCTTTACAGACCAGATAAAATGGGTTTAGCTGGCAAGTTGAGAAGAGGAATCCACTATAATCTAGATAGGGAGGATATCCTGGATTAGACTGCTGTGAAAGGGTTACATGGATATCCCAAGGCAGTGTCATGTAAAGCATTAACTGCAAACGATTTCCTGCTCTGGGGTGCTCAACAAGAGACAAGCTCTTTAAAAGTTGCAGAAAATGGACTTCTCCCAGGGAGTCCCCTGAAGCTGCCTCGGCCCCATCAAAGCCGATGGCTGTCTTGACCTTCATGGCCCCCAGGGCACAGAACAGTTACAAGACAGCTTTTCTCATTCCAGAAGAAATAGCTGCTAACAAGCAGCAGCAGGCAATCAGCACTGAGTCCCAAGCTTTGGGAATGTCAAGTGTGTTATTTCCAGTCTATAAGGGCAGGGACCCTCGAGGAAAGCAGAACAGGAAAGAAACAGATTTGTGGCGCTGGACTGGAATTCAGCTCTGATACAGTTTTCCTGTGTGAGATGGCACAAGTCATTGAGGGCCAAATATCCTATTTCAACCCTATCTCACCTTTATGCACCTAAATGGCACTTACATAGCGGTGTGGCACTCACAGTATTTTGATTCTATTTCCATCGGAGGTGGAACAGGATTGGTATGTGAATACCAATGGAAATGCAATGGAAGAGTAGACCTCCCACATTTAAGCCCAATTACCTAGCATTTAGGGCACTTGCATTCAAATTCTAGGCCACCTTTGCAGAGAGAGCATTGAAACCTTCATCTCTCACTCATTAGGAAAGTACTCTGCTCACCAGACAAGGGGCTAGGCATTGCCATGAGGATGCTTCAAACCCTCCTCTTGAAGCTGGCCCACTAGTCAACCAGGAGAAGATAAGTGAAGTCCAAAAGTCCAGGGGAAGATAAGTGAGTCCAAAACAAGCATTAGCATTGGAGGAGGAAGGTAACTTAGTGAGGGACATCCTGTTTTGGGGTCCCAGGTTCTGGTCCCTGTGCCTGATGGTTTCTCTGAACATTGCATTTAGCATTCATTGAATAAAATGAATATGCAGCAGTAGGAGAGTGTCTGCCTTCCCCACCCCCTGACCTGCTAGTTATGGAGTTTCTAACACTAAAGTTTTGGGAGCTTCGGCCATTTTGCTGTATTCTGTTCCACCGTGGACCATGTGGCCAGAACGGAAGCTCAGGACAATTGTAGCTACATGAGTATACTTGCTAAGTATCAAAAATTGCAGTTAGGGATCAATGTAAATCTGACCTTGGCATGAATCCTACTTTGGTAAAAGTGAAAAAGAACTACACCCATAATGCCTCAGTGTCTCTGTTCCCCATCTGTAAAATGGAAATAATAATCCTTCCTTTACTGGTCAAGTGTATTTAGAATGTAAATCATTGGGCCAGGGGCCATCTCCCATTATGGGTCTGTGCAGAACATATTACAGTGGAGCCTTGAATAAAGTTTCCAGCCACATCAAATGTTGTTTGATATGAGGACTCTACAACAAAAATCCCCCCCGAATAATATCTTCTTCAATTATATTTCTAGCAGTATTTTGCATCATTTTCTCTTTAAATTGTTTCCTTTTATTTAATTCACATGCACTTGCCATTTTCCTGGCTCTCTGGATATGTTCGGTAGGGGACTAATGAACATAAATTATCTTGTGTGCTAAAGTTAATAGAAAAATAGGACATTTCAGGGAAAATGGTAAAATACAAGTTAATGAATCAATGATTATCTCCAGCCACTAGAATAATGACGATTCTCTGGACGTCTTGTTGTCATGCCAGTCAATTTTCTGGCTCAGTATGAAATATTCTCATTGTGTTCCTATTAATGTATTGCCCTTTAATGGATCAAATATTCATGTCAATTGACTACACTGTAAGGTTTGTTGATCAACATCACCTAAGGATCTGGCCAGAGGATTGTGCCTATTAGAGCTGCACTATCATATTTCAAAGCACCAGTAGAATTTAATTTTAAATGCTGTTATTTCAGTCCCTTGCAATATAAAACTTTCCAGGTGTATACGAGCCCCTTTTTTATTATTTTTTTTGCAAAACCATTCTTGCCTTTTGGAACTGGTTTTAATTAACATTGTTCTCTGGTCCTACATCAAAAAACTGGAGAAAGAAAATGAGTAAAAAACCTCGCTGTCAGATCCTGTGATGAGTTTATTCATTTTCCCTGAATTGAAGTAGAAGAGGACCGTTCACTCTTCTCTCTCCTTTAGACCCTTGCAATCATATTCCTCTGCATGTTCCCATTTTCTTTTGCACTAGTGGCCGAGTGTACACGAGGCGCTTACTACGTAGCAGCTTGTTACTGCTGCACAGTAGCATTCCAGGGCACAAACCATGATGCATCACTACTGCGCAGTAGTAACAAGCTCCTGCACAGTCAGCATCACCACGAAGCCATGCAGGTTACTGCACAGTAGCTCTGGTTACTGTGCAGTCATTTAGTACAGTACCTGGGTATACAAGTACTAAATGACTGCACAGTAATAACTGCACAGTCAGCATGTTATGCAGACATGGCCACTATTTTCCAATAGCTGCTGCCCTTTCTACCTCCTTATCCCACCTGTATCCCCACCATCTCCTCTTAATCATTTCTTTTTAAGATAGGCATTTCCATTCTCCTAACTTTCCACTCCCCTGGATCGTGGTTTCTGCTCAATTATCTCCTTGACTCCATCTTCATTGAGACTTGAATGATGAACTCACCAACAAGCTGGATCTCTTACTAATTCTGTGATTTTCTCTATTTATAGTCCTAAACCTTTGACTCCAGGTCTATGTAATTTAATCCTTTTTCCTCTTCCCTTTCTCTTTCAGGTTCCTGACTTGCGCAACATCCTTAAGGTAGGGAGCTAGCAGCCAGGACTCCTAGGTTCTGTGCCAGACTCTTCAGTAACTTCCCTTGCAATCAGGAATACATCACTGACCTGCTCTGTTTCAGATTATCCCTATGTAAGATTGGGAATATAATCTTTTCCAGGAGTTGAAGTATCAAAGGGGAAAGGTGGTAGCAAATTACTCATTCATCAAGACCATGATCCCAGACATACCCAGTCACTGCATACCTGTTTCCACACATGCTCCAAATATACAAAACTTCATTCTTCCAGGTAGTAATGTTTCGGGGGGGGCACTCTTTTGCTCTGATCCTCTTCTTCCCCCCAAGCAAGGGCATAAAGGCTTAGTAGTCATCCCTTTCCCTCAAAATGGCAGATTCAAACTACTGGTTGTAAACTTTGCCTATTCTGTGAAGGACTGATTCCTGACAAGGACAGACACAGCAGTAGCTTATTGTTTCTGGGTGAAACCTGTGCTCTCAGCAGGTATTCTGTGTCTCTCCCACAGAAGTCCACAAGACTCAAATTCCCATATCTGGGGAAATCTGTGCAAGCAATATTGGATCCAGAAGACTCAGGCGCTAACAGTGACATACCTAGACTCCTGGTGGCCCCGGGCGAACTTTAAGTATCAGGCCCCGCTTCGCCAGAAATAATGATAATACTAATCAGACAACGGAAAAAAATTACCATTTTGGGGCCCCCTTTCTGTCCAGGCCCCTGGTGACTGCCCAGTTCACCCATGCCTGTATCCAGCCCTGGGCTCTGGGACCCCAGTACCACTCGGGACATGGGGTTCAAAGAATGGCTTGGTATTCTCCAATGTAGAAAGACTCAGGAAGATACCTAGGTACATTTTTTTCAGTGATTATTTCCTTGGCTAAAAGAGCACTTGATGTGCAAAATCTTGTCTAAAATCTCTCCCAGCTATACTGTTGGTCCAACAAAAGATATCGCCAAAAAAAACAAACCACTTTGCTTTTCACATATTTCCTAGATCATCACGGCTACAACAATGCTCCAACTTTATCATTGACTAAAAATGGCAGCTTTGGTCATTGTAAAACTAACAAATGGGGCTGAATTTCTGCCATATGGAGAAACCCCCTGACCTTAGTTATATCTACTCGTCTTGTGAATGACACTTGAGAGCAGGTGTCACGTTTGAAAGGCAGTACCGCAATCCCTCATCTGCTGTGACTGCACAGTCCTTATGGCGGAGGAGGACACTGCTTGCCAGGCATTTAAATCTGCATGAACACTGCTGCTTATTTGAAGACAGAAGGACCTTCACATACCCTCCAGCAGAGGTTTTCAACCTTTTCAGATTCAAGATGCCCCTCGCTGGACTCAAGGAATCTCTCAGAAAGCACCAACTGCTGAAACTTCCTTAGCCTGACGAAGGGTTTTTGAACCCGAAAGCTTGCTTAATAACTACTCTCCAACTATTTGGGTTGGTCTAATAAAAGATATCAAATTCACCCAAGGAACCTTGTCTGCCTATGTCCTTAGACCAACATGGCTACAACCTATACCCCTCCAGCTCTTAACTTTCACTCACTGATGACTACAGAAAAATAATAGAGCAATTCTTCTGTTGCAAATCACTCAGAAAGACAGCAGCGGGTCAGAATGATTGTGACACTATGGATTCTTATTTGAAATCTCTGTTTTATCTCGTGACTCATGTGTAGGAGTTTGCAGACATAACAGTGCTAATATTGAGTGGCATCCAGCAGTGCCTTTAAATGAATCCCACAGAACCCCAAGGTGCTGCATCGCCCTACCATAACTGTGCTTCTTTGAGAGGATAGTGAGAGTTTGAACCCCCAAATCCACTCTGCATCCCTGCTTTTAGGTGCTCCCAGCTACCTGGCGCCTGTAATCATGAGGGGACACTGGAAGGCTCCATTGTATAAGACAACAAGAAAGCTATACTAGGTAAAAGAGTCCACATGTGCACATGGTCACATACACACCTCCATTGGGATCTATTTTATATGCAAAATCTCAAAGAGCCATAGTTATTTTATGATAAATTGTCATTGCCATCCTCATTTGTTAAAATCTGCCTTACTCCTTAAGGCTGAGGCTTTGTGAAACTCAAAAGGTGCTAGCCTTGCTGTCAATACATAAGCATTTCAAATATTGTATGAGGTGCTGATATTTTAGAAACTCACTTGCAATGCACAAAAGGCCACATTCTGTATTGACTAATACTCTTACGCAAGTCTGAAGACCTTCAATGAGGTGAGACAGGATGCGAGTCAGTACACAATGTGGCTGCCTGAGTGCTATTTATTATAACCCATGTGCCAGTAGCAGTTTTGCCAACACTCACAGTTTTATTGCTAGCCGTGCAACAGCGGATGTTTTACTGAGTGACCCAGCAACGGCAGGCTGTTGACTCCATGACAATCCAAACAACAGTTCTGAGCCCTTGAGATTATGCAGAAAAGCTGAAGAATGTGACCCATGTGCACCCAAAGGGCTTGGGGGAAAAAAGAAAAAAGGAAAAACAATTTTTAAGCCAATTTAATCTTTTGGGACCCAATTTATGATTTTTGGGAACTTGAGGTTTGTGATGCTATGGTAATCGTTGTGAGAATTGTTCCATTTCTTGGGAACTACAATAGGTAAAAGCCTGGCAAAAGCTGGGGGTGGGGGGAGGCACAGAATTATATTTCAGTCCCCCAGTGACTGTGGTACCCACTAGGCTAGGGATGTCACAAAGAGAGGTTGAAGGAGCAAGGCATGTCCAGATTGCATAAAACACACTTAAAAGGGGACATGATAGCAGTCTTCAAATACCTGAACAGCTTCCATAAAGAAGAAAAAGCACTTTTTCTCTTTCGCTGCAGAGAGGAGGATGTGGACTAATGGCTTGAAGTTGCAGCAGAATAATTTTGTGGACTAATGGCTTGAAGTTGCAGCAAAATAAGTTTAGATTGGATACCTGGAAACGTTTCTCCACTGCTAGAATAGTGAGGCAATGGAGTAGAGGCCTAGGGAAGTTGTGGCCTCTCCATCACTGGAGGTGTTCAAGAAGAAGTTGGACAGCCAGTGCCCACCTAGACCAGGGATCATCTAAGTGTAACTAGGCCTATGTTGTACTATGGCATCCCCATGTTTCTGGGCTTTGGTGGTTGCCCCTACCTCTGCCTCCCCCATTTCTTTCTGCTACATGTCAGGGTGTTTTTAAGCATCCGTCAGAGGCATTGGGTGTTGGATACAGACAAGGCTGGGGATTTTCAGGTATGCCAATGCTCCTGCTGGGAATTAAAGTCAGAGGTCCCTGGCTAGAGGGTCTTACCCCTCTGCTCAGGATCAGACATCTCACCATATTTGGGGTCAGGAAGGAGTTTTACCCCATGGTCAGATTGGTATGGACTGTGGGGGATTTTGCCTTCCTCTATAGCAGGGGGTATGAACCTCTTCCTGGGATCTCTTGAGCATTTATTAATAGGATGTTGGCTGCCATGGTTCCCCTGCTTTACTTGTGACAGGTTCAGGTGTGATGCTGGGTGTTGTCAGGTAGCTTTACAAATAGTTTAGATCAGGGGCAGGCAACTCCTGGCAAGTGTGCCAGAGTGTGGCACGTGAAGGCATTTTGCTTGGCACATGGACCTTGGGGCAGATGGCAGAGAAGGGGCCAGGGTTGCACTGCCACAACAAGATTTGGGCCCCTTGCAGCCCCTCCTCTGTCTGCCCCTGGCACGCCAACATCTTACAAATTGAGGTTGCAGGTGTTTTTGGCACTCTGCCCAAAAAGGTTGCTGACCCCTGGTTTAGATGATGGATTTGTATAGGATGGTTTGGGTAGGGATGATCCTGCATCAGACAGGGGACTGGACTAGATGGTCTCTGGAGGTCCCTTCTAGCCCTCCTCCTCTATGATTCTATGAATACCACTAAACATCAATGGGAGATATGAACTATAATGCTATTTTCCTGTTTTTTCATTGGGACAAGTTATTGAGGAAAGGGAAGTATTGCTATGAACCAAGTGAACAAATCTGTGTAGCTTATGCATGCAGCTTATTAATTAGATATCATTTTATAGGACCAGTTAAGCATTTTTTTCAGGGCCAGACCAATTGCCGTATTTGAGGTCAGGAAGAAATTTTACCCTAGGGTAAAAGTGGTACAGACTGTGGGAATTTTTGCCTTCTTTTGTAGTGGGGAGACATAGCCCTCCACACGGCATCTCTTGAGCATTTATTAAGAACATTTCATAGAAGCAGGATGTTGGCTGCCATGGCTGTCCTGTGGCAGGTTAAGGTCTTAGGTCTGTCTTGTGTCAGGGTTGAGGGTAGTCTTATGTAGAGTTTAGGTTTTGGATTGTATAGGATGGTTTGGATAGGAATGATCCTGCCTCAGGCAGGGTTTGGACTAGATGACCTCTGGAGGTCATTCCCAGCCTTACTTCTCTATGATCTTAAGTTTCTATATTTTTGGGCTAAAACTGGGGTATCAGAGATATAGCCTGTAGGCTGGAAATGGCCCATGGAGCCCTGTCATCCACCCCGCTGTGCTGCCTAGGGTCCTTGGACTGGCCCCACATGCAGCATGTGGGGCCAGATCCACAGTACACTGCAAGTGGTGCATGGAGCCAGATCCATTCAAGTTCCACATAACACACATGGCCATTTCTGGTGCATGTGCAGTATACAGGACCAGATCTGGCACATGCATGGCATGAAGTGCACAGGGAGAGTTTAGAGTGCTTGTGGAGCCTGCATCACACCCTCCACTGAGCACTGGATCCAGCATGGGGGCCCAGTCTGTTGGCTTGATCTGGCTTGCACTCATGTGGCCTATGAACAGGCCCTGCACCATTCATCTGACTAGCTGGGCCTGATGAGTTTGATACCCCTGGACTAAAACCTGGAAGAGTCCTCCTTAATTACATGTCCAAATTAACCAACAACAAAAAAAAATTCTAGACCACCAAAAACCTGTCTATACTCCATAACTATGTCTATGAATTCCCATGTGTCATTCTTTTCCACCTGGCTCAGATCTTACATGAAGGAATTTAGGTTCCCCACATTATGGTTGAGGCATGGGGTTTTTTCTGACTGCCATTTTATGAGTTATTCTCATTCAGGCGTGCACATCCAGAGCTGTGCAGCTGCCCAGAGAGTGCTCAGCCTACCGTTCACATTCAGTAGAATGAGAGCAAGAGAGAGAAAGAAGCTGGGGATATGTGGGATACAATTCTATTTCAGTTCCCAGGTGACCCAGTGCTCTACCCACTAGGCTATTGGGCTAAAACAGGTGTATCAAAGAGAGGCTGAAGGAGCTAAGCATGTCCAGATTGCATAAAAACTGCTTAAGTGGGGGCATGATAATGGAGGTATCAGGACCAGACATAGGCAACGCATGGGGAGGGGATGGGGGGGGGGGGCATGTGCCCCCACTGAGATTGGCCCTTGCTGGTTGGGGAGTGGGGACGCTGAGAGAAGTGCCAGCCGGTGCCTCCCGCCCCGAGATTGGCGCTGGCTGGGGAGCCGGGAGCCAAAAGAAGCGCTCCACCAGTGCTTCCCCCTCATGTCAGTGATCGGCCACTGCCCTCCCCCCTGGTTGGTGATTGGCCACTGGTGCCCCCTCAGATTCAGGAGGCGCCACTCACCCATGGGACCAGAGATAATGCTGGTTTCCTGATTTCTTGTTCAGTGTTAGAAGCAAGCAGCTCATTCCAGGATGCTTTACTACCATCATATAACACTTACCACTGTATTGTACTGACACTTCCCCATATATTAATGTTTGCAGAGTCAGCTCTTGGTAATGAAATATTTACACTTTGAAGACTGAAATTATCCCCATTTGCTCTTTTGGTGCAAGCGTTTTTGCTTTCTTTTTTGGCAAGCATAGGGAAAAATCCTCCAACTTCTTCTTTCATAAGAAGAGAATGACAAAATATCTTTAAAAATGTTCTAGCCACATTTGTCAAGCAGAGATATGTCCAAACCAGCTTAAGTCAGAGCACTCATATTTGACTGGTTATAAATCTCACTGAAGGCAAATGTCTTTGTTTGGTTTAATTAACAACGCTGCAAAAACTTGGCCACCGTGGAACAGAGTCAGGAACATCTAAAAAATTGCGTCCTTTAGAAGAGCAACAGATAGTTTTGCTCAGCTGGAAGCGTAATGGAACATGCTTGCATATTCTGTCCAGCAAGTCTCAGTTTTGGCTCATTTCTTTCTTGCAGCCTGGCCAACAAAACATGAGCTATTTACATTTTAAACAAGCTGTGAATTGGCTGGAGGTATATCTGCCTAATGAATGGTGTAATGGCAACCTCACTCTTGCCCTTCCTAGTATACACCTGTATAGGATCAGTAAAGGCACCGTCTCAACAGGACTTCACATAACTCACTATGTCTTGGAGTGTTATCTAGCTAATACACCAGAGCAACATCTAGAGACATGTGTCTGTTTGAAACCAAGGCATGTTCACTACACTTTTTTTTTCCCCGTAAAGGACATAGTACACTTGACATCCTAAGAAAACATAACAGGAGCAGGGCTGTGAATTAGGGCTGTGTCTTCATTCCTAGTTCACGATCCTCCTGCATTTCTCCAAGCAAGCTGTTAGCATGTGCATGGAGTCTTTGCTTCTGAAGGTCTTTCCTTCAGGCTTGAGGAAGGACACCTGATTCCTGAAAGCATGTCCACAAGCTCTCTCAATTGTAGAGTTGGTCCAATAAAAGATAACGCAACAAAGCCTGGCTTCCCAACATTTCTGGAAGATATGTTTTAGACCAACAGAAGCGATGGGGTCCATTGCAGGAATCAGTGGCGTTATACAGAAAGTCAGACTAGAAGATCTAATGATCCCGTCTCAACAGTAAAATCTATGAATCTTACCAGTACCGTAAAATAATAAAGAGTGCTCAGCTCTGCAGATACTTTGCAAAACTTTAGCAGCAGCTTGCCCTGCTGCAGTGCTCATGCTTGAAAGATGACACTGTTTATTCTACTACAAGTCTAAGTGACTTGAGGGTAAAGAAAATATGTTTTTGATCAGTGGTATATGTGTACGTAGCTGGTCATACATCACATCTGAAAGGTCCCAGGACTTTAGCTGAGTAAAGTTTATACCAGGGAGCATTTCATGTGCTGTACATTGATGTGGCTTCATCACTTTGTGCCTTTCTAGAGATCAGAATTCATTTTTTCCATCATGGCTGTTCTTCATTTGTTTTTCCCCCCTTCAGTAATATAGAGTAGTTTCTTTTAAGATTATCACCACTGCCTTGAGGGGGTTTGCTGAAGATACATACAATGTTTGGTGGAGTGGCATGAAAGAAAGCAGCTGAGGTCTTGCTCTCTGCACTACACGTAGCTTCAATATGCTCTGTCAAGGACATTGTCTTAACCTTTTCTCCTAACAGCATTGAAAAGTGGCCCGAAGAGAACTGCATCTACAAAGATGGGGTATATTACTCCTTGTGCATAACAGTACAGTGCACTTGTCTGAAGCCTGATAGAGCTAATTAAGTTAAAGCTAGTTTGCTGTTGATCTTTATCTGAGTGGTTTCCGGAGCTGAAGCAAAGGATGACATCTTCTCTCTGTCCTTGTTAGAACACATTTCCTGGTTTCCTTCAAATGAACGCAACCTCCACTCCCCTCAAGCAGAGACTTGTACAAGATTGCCCAGCTCTCCCTTTCCCATCCTTATTTGAATTGTGTATGGAGGACAGGTATATGCAGATAAAAATCTTGATGTAAATAGAACAATTATATCCCCCCCCACAATTCTGTTCTGCTCATGTAACTTTATTTCTTTGAAGATCAGGTGCTCACAGAAATGTACAATACATTTAACCTCCTTAGCCAGACACACAAGGTCTGATTTATCTTTGGAAATTTGACACTTGAAGGAGGCACCCCCAAGGAAAATTCAAGGGTGAGCAGAAGTTTGACTACTGTCCTGGAGTCCACTGATGAAGCAGAGATCCAGTATTTTCTTCAGAGGTGAAGGCTGAAGAAGATGAGGTGAGTCTCTGTGTATAATGGGATGCACATGTGGAGGATACAGTACCAGCGATGTTTTTCCTTGGATCTCACACGTGTATTTTAAAGCCCTGCAATAGCAGGACATTGACAGTGCCCTCATCCTCCTGCTAAGCCCTGCAGGTTTGGGTGGTCTGGGTGCCTTGTAGTTGTACAACAAGGTTTTTTCTACAGTTTTAGGAATAGGTTAGACAAGCATGTGTATGGGATTGTTTGTACTTGGATGCTGCTGCTTTGAGCAGGGAGTTGGACTAGATGACCTTCTGAGGTCCCTTCCAGCCTTGATATTCTATGGTTCTGTGATCAGTACAGATCATTACTAGTGAATGTTAAAAAAAATATATATGTATGTGTGTGTGTGCATGTGTGTATCTATCTATCTAGATAGATAGATAGATAGATAGATATTAATATATACACAGTATATCTAGATCTGTATCTAGATAGATAGATAGATAGATATTAATTACATGGCTCTGTAGAGATTGAAGAAGATACAAGACCCTGTGCTACATGCTATATAGTTGGAGTATGTTGGCACAATGCGAGATGTTTACCTTGGGCTAACAGACTACAGTCGGTCATGCAGTCTATGTTAGCCCAAGGTAAAGTCAGGAAAAGAAAATATAACAGCACTTTCCTATGAGGAGGAGATGGGAACCTGTGCGTGGCAAGTGCATTGGTAGAGAGTTGTGAGTTGGCAAGATATACTCAGATACAGGTTTTTGCATGTGGTGTACAATTGCTGGGGCGGGGGGGGAGTAGTAGACCAGGGCAGAGTCTTTAGTCAAGTCATGGCAAGTATAGCAGGGTTCAGTCTCACTTCTGGCCAGTGGCCTAGGTCAGCTGTCCTCATAACGGTGATGGCCTGTGATGTGTTCAATATAGATATCTCTGTACCCTCAGGTAATATTGGATACCACGAGGCACCTTTGAGATGCCATGAGGCACTTTCCACAAGAACGGAGTTATGACCTATGACATCCCGGTCAAGTGCCAGCTTGCAAAATGACATTCTGCAAACCCAAAACTCCTCATAAAGCTGCATTTGGAAATTACACTTTTCCCTTCCTGTTAAGCTCTGTAATGTTAATACATCTTTTCCCATGCTTCCTATTGTCAGCTCACTTGTGGCTGTGAATGGGTTACTATTATGTACAATAAACGGGACACCATTAGAACCACTTAAAAAAAAAACATTTCTATCCAAGGTGTCCTTAAGGACTGTCCTGAATTGGGATGGACTTAAAACATACCCTTGACTGCTTTCCTCAATCAGGTTGAATGATGACTTTTCAAACTAGAAATGTCGTATGTTTTTCTGCTGTGACAGAGGTGTATTTTAGCCTCTTTGCAAACATATTCAGAAAAATAGCCTGGAAAATTGCCAACTTCACGCTTAAGCAAAGAAGAGCAATTCTGCAAAGTGTGAACAACAAATGACAACCTGTTTCAGAGGTACAAGTGTGAGAGGTACAACTTGTGAGCAGGCTGCCATATTCTGTTACCCTGCATAGAAAAGACTTGTCTTGAGGTATCCTGCAGCTACAGCTTGTCTACCCAGATAAACTTGCTGTTCTGGCTACGCTGGTATAATTCCCTTAGTGGGCACTCTTGTCCCAGAACAAGTGTGCTTTTCTTTGATTTAGCTAATGCCACTTTCAAAGCATTACATTTTCATCTGCAGAGAATCCCTTTAGATATTTCAGTCCTGTCTGGAGAACCAGAGACCTCTTTGCTGAGTTGCTGGGAGCATTCATCCAATTAGCTCCGCTCTGGGAGTACAAAAGGGTTAGGGGGAATGGGCCTAAAGATGGATACAAAGAAAGGCTTAGGAGCTGTCATACTTGGACGGATAAATTTGGATGGTGATTAATTTGTAAATACTCTGTAAGAACATGGTGATTGCATCATCATTACATAATTCCCCATAAATTACAGCCATGAGTTTTCTCTAATGCAGCAATCAGCACTTTTCTTTCAGGCAACAGGCTGAAATGACCCAGCTCTGGTCCTAGAAAGGCTAGCATTAGGACCTAGTCACTCTTGCAGCCACCACTGCTGTAGGGTGCTGACCCCTCCTTTCAATCTTCTTGACCAGTTATCTCATTATGAACTTTTTTACTGGGTCAATTAGGAAAAACACCAGGTTCTTCACACTTGCACTTAAACTTTATTTCTAAAATTATTCTAGACAAAAATGATATATACTTTACCAAAAAATCATATTGCCCATTGACAAATATAATATCTGAAAACATAAAATTAATGTTTGAATGCTAATAATTAAAAGCCAAAATCATGAGAACTTAAAAAAAACAAGTTTAAAGTTGTTTTAAAGTTGGGAGGATGTTGCATGAAAATATATCATTTTTGTGCTCAGTTAGAATATTATGTTCACTAAGATGCAAGCAGGGAATATTTATTATGGCCTTACCTATTTGCCTCCTTGCTGTTGAGTATTTGGGTTTTTGCCAATGATGCAATTACGTCTGCTGTGGTCTCTGAGCCACTTTTATAGGGCTATTTTAAAAAGTATATGTTGCTTTAGGAATATGTATATTCCTAAATGTATTTATTCCTCAGAATGGTTTGCACAATTCAATGTGCTAGTTCTTGCAGCACTTCCACTATCTTTTTGTTGGCAATGAATAATTCATGTAGTGCCATTTAAAACAGAAAGCAAGTACTACTTTGCATTTCTGCTGCACCTTCCATCTGAGGATCTCACAGTATTTTCATCAAAACCATCCAGTAATCCTCGCTGCCCTGCTTCTTGGACTTGACACACTTTGGGCCTGATTGTACATCTTCTGTTCCATTGGAAATCAGGCTCAGGAAGTTTCAAGTTGAGAACTCAGCTGATAATAGACGGCTCTTTTATCTAGCAGACAAAGACTTAGCAAGATTCAGTGGATGGAAGCTGAAGTCAGACAAATGATGAGTAGAAAGAAGGGGCACATTTTTTACAGTTATCGCAATCAAATGACTGGAACAATTTCTTATGGGCTGTGGATAGATTCACTGTCACTTAAAGCCTTTAAATCAGACTTGGAGGTCTGTCTAAAAGGTATGTTCTGGCTCAAGCATAAGACATAATTATGGAGCAGGAATTCACTAGGTGAAATCCTATGCTGTGTTATAAAAGAGGCCAGATTAGATGATCAATTTGGCTTTAAAATTCACAACAATGGAAGGACGTTTTTAAAGGGTTGATCCAATAAACCAAGACTCCCGACACTGTAAGCAATAGCGATGGACTTTCCCCATTAGAGAGAACGTAAAGCACAAGAGGATTCAGAAAACAGTCATCATTACAGACAGCCACAAATTAAAAACCTGAATCTCGATTTTTTTGCTTACACTTTATCCATAAGGTCCTATTCACTCCTGCTGCAAGCGCAGTATGACAGCAAAGGGGACGTCGCGACAAAACCTGGTACATGTAAGGTCCTTTGGCGTTCAGGACATCTCTCTGTGAAGCTGCCACTTGTTATGTCTAATTATTTCAGAGCATATAAAATCTGAAGGACGATACACAATTTTAAAGTTATTGCCAGTACAAATGAGTGACGGAAGTGTTCATTTAGGATGTCCCATAAGCAGACTTTGAAATGAGATCTGGATGTGGCGTAAGAGGAAATATATCTGCATAGAATCCGAAACTGAAGCACCTAAGACTTTTTTTTTCTATCTAACCTGTTCCCTCCGCTATGAACAGGAGGTGGATTAACCCAGGGGTTGGGGTGGATTGACACATGTGCCTCCTCTCTGCCTGACTCCTACCCTGTCAGCAGCTGGTCATCAAGGAGCTGAGACTAAACGTCTTTTATTAGACCAATTAGATATTTGCAAAAAAAAAAGTCTTTATCTGCAAGCTTTCAGGCACCAGCACCTTTCATCAGGCATGGGAGATTGCAAAGATTGTAAAAGTTCTCCTTGGTCGAAATCAAAATTCATATTTCACAAGAGAGCTCAAGGTGTGATAAAGTCTGCTCTTCGGAACAGTTCATTTTGTGCAGATGAGGCTCAGAGAAAAGTTGGCAAAGTCTTTTTACCTCGAAGCTGCCTGGTGGTAAGCAGGATGTAGAATCGTATTTCCTTCTGTCTGTGATGTTTCATATTTCACAGAGGAGTGGGAAGGCGGGATGCTCTTCTGGCAAGGAATCTCTTTTGTGGAGCGGTATCTCTGTGCTCTGTTAGAAAGCAAATTAGCTCCAACAAAGGCAGGAGCAGGGTCTCAGGTTTCAGGTAGTAAATTTTGCTCCCTTCTTGTAAAATTATGAAGTTTGCATTTTTAAAAAAAGGCTGAAATTTGATATCTTCCATGTGTCACGTATCCAGGTTGTAGCCATATTGGCCTAGAGGCAAAAGGAATCAAAACTCTATTTATTGAAGAATAAATATTGAACGATTATACGATAAGGTTCTCTATTAATTATGGCATGGGGTGGAAGAAGAGCCTAGTTACAGAATGGGTGCGGGGGTACTAAGGAGCCTACTTGACAGCCCAGAGGTTACAAGTTTGAAGCCATAGCAGAGGCTCTCAGTACAGCCTACTGGGGTCCAACGAAGCTGCAATTTTTGCTAAATACCTCGTCGCAAGGACACAAGAAAGGAATAGGGTCAGGATTGTTTTTATCCACCACTTTTTAGCTAGGTTCTCTCCCCCTTACTCTTAAATATTATGTTATATCTACTGCATATATTTATGAGCAGCACACTAGTTGCATATGGGAATGCATATGAAAACTTGTATGATAACTTAACTTTTTTCAGGGGAATACCGCCACGGGGTTCAATTAGGCTACAGCTGTGTGTGCAATGAACTGAGGAAGGGAGGCATATGTGGCCACGAGGAATTGCTATAACAGAACATGAGCATTGCAAGCGGAGCTGAGGGAAGAGACATGTGGAGAATATTTATAAAGGAACAAATGCTGTCTATCGACTCTCTTTGCATATGTCTCCACTGCAGCGACTGCTGCTTGAGCAACTGTCCTGGAGTTAGCCTTTTTGGACGCCTGTACATGATGTTGGCTTTTTCTAGTTAAAGATAATCTCTAGGTTTATTTCACTCTCTCGATGGACCATGATCATTCCCGTTACTATTTTGCATGTAACATATTCAGCACAATCGGCCACGGTAAAAATAAAACACATTGGAGGTGGTCTAACTTGTCATGATAAATCGAAACCTATAACAGTAAAAAAAGTCACACATAACTAACCTAGCAAAATGTCTATTTTTGGTGCTATTCCATCACATCGTGTACAAGGGCCCTTAGCTTAGCAGATGCTACTTACTGCTAGATGCATGGTCTGATAACTGCCTAGCTCCTCAGATGAATGAGTGAGTTAGCTCTGATTAGGGGTAGGGATAAAGTGGATCTAGTGGCAAAGATAAGGCAAAACAACCAGTATGCTACTCACATTCTTAAAGCTAGTTTGGGTATGTCAATATGGTCTGCAATCATACCTTTTATGTATTATAGACATACCCATAAGCTCCCTGCCCACTCCCTGTCCAGGAAAAAGAAGGCTGCAGGTGTCCAGGCAAATAATTTAAGCATGAATCAATTTTTTTGACCACGATGACAGAGATGAAAGGGTAGGTTTAAGAGACATTGTGGAAAGATGAACTGAAGTGGATTTTAGCAATACTTCCCGCTGTAGCATACATGGGAACATGGAGCAGTGCAATGATTCCCTAATGATGGTTTTCAGAATTTTACACTAGGCTGTTATCATATTTAAGTGCTGGGCTGACAACCTCCCACTCGCTGCCGTTATAGCAAAGAAAAAGCTGTGTTGTGCATTCGTCTGGCCCAACCTTGTTTGGAGTCAGGCTCAGGACGCAATGAGAAATTCTTCAAATCAGAAGGATTTGTCCTGTTGTGTAGCCAGGCAGGAGGTGTTCACTGTTGTGACCCTGCAGTTTGCTGTTTCTGATGTGCAACTTACTTCTATTAAGAGAAAGATTTTCCTGCTAGTACAGATGTCTCCTTTGTTAATTAAATTAAGGTCTGAAAAAAAAAAAAAAGTGCTGTACCTTATACCTGTAATTCCTTAGCTTGGAAAGAGCCAAAAGGGGGGAAAAAAATCAATTAGACAATCAATTAGACAAAGCTGTGGCAGAATCTGAGCTTAGAAGGCACCAGGTCTTCCTACAAAAGACTCCTCCTGAGTAAGATGGTTTCAACCTGGGTTGATTTGCAAATACTTTTATCTTGTGCTCAGGATAGGGAAGAGTTGGTCTAGTGGCAAAGTTATGGGTGATCAACCAGTGTGCTACTCATATTCTAGGCCTGTGCAGGGGCTTGCCCATTTGTTTTACTATTTTTAGTATAAATTGAAGTATCCTCTGGGCTGCTCTAATTTATACAATTGTCTATAGCCCCAGAAACAGGGAATAGGAGGGTGGTGCCTTCTGACCACACCCTGACCCATGCTCATATAAGGGACCAAGAGCAGAGACAGGAGAGTCCTCATGCCAGTGCCTGCTGGCTGAAGAGGGCATCTGCATATGGGCATTTTGAAGGGAATATTTATGCACATTTTAATGTTCCTTCACACTTCCTATATGGTGCTTCTGATGTGAATCAGGCCCTCTGTATATCAGGAAACACTGAATTCTTGGGTTTAAATTCTCCAAACCAGTCCCTGACTCTGGGTCCTATTCTACCTGAGCTGCCTCCCCCCTTTCCAAAGACTTCAGCAGCAGTTATGGGTACCCCTCCCTACTGAAATCAAAAGTTGGCCTCCCATTCTCTTCTATGAAAATCAGACTGCATCCTAAAATACGGCAAAATAAAAGGCAACAGGAAATCAGGCCCATTCTTTGCCATAAACTGCTGCCTTTGTTTAGGAGAGATGAATGATACTACAGATCAGCAGTCAGACTGGGCTTGAGGAAAGCTAGCTTGATATTGTCGTGAAAAATGTCAGATGTAATAAAAGTTATTTCCTTGGTTGGTTTCAGGAAATCTGAAATTCATCATGTAGAATCAGAATTTAAAATTAGATCTAATAAAACATTTCCTATGGAACATTTTTCAGTAGGAAAATGACATTTAATTAAAATCATATTTTCTACCAGACTCTGTTGGTTTGAACCAACATGTTTTGAACCAAAATCTAAATGAAGCATTGTGATAAAGTTGAAACGGGACATAATGACCCTTTCAGAGCATTTGGAATATTTTTTGTCTTTTATATTAAAAAGTTATTATTATTCTCAATATATTTATATATCATTCCATAGTACATAATATACTGTCTTATAATGTAACTGAAATATACATTTATATCTAATAGTAGCAAACCACCTGTCAAGAATTGATGGGCAGGCCAGACAGCAAGGCACATGGCGCTGCGCTGTGCCGCTGTCAAAGCAGCAGCAGCAAGGAAAAGCTGAAAACTGACTTGCCGCCGAAAAGCTGGCAAGTCAGTCAGCAACACGGAAGTCCTTGACTTCAGGAAAGCCGACTTTGACAAGCTCAGGAGGCTTGTCAGTGAGGCCCTAAGGGACCATGACCATGGGGAGAGGGGAGTTCAAGAAGAGTGGTTGCTCCTCAAGGGAGCGATCCTCAATGCACAAACTAAGTCTATTCCATCTCAGAGGAAAGGCAGCAAGAGGGCACAGCAGCCCCCCTGGCTCTCCAGGGACCTAGCAGACCTCCTGAGGCTAAAAAGAAAGGCCTACAAAGGATGGAGGATGGGAGTCGCCTCCAAGCAGGAATATTCTGCACTGGTCCGGTCCTGTAGGGAGCAGACAAGGAAAGCCAAGGCTACAACTGAACTCCAACTAGCTTTGAGCATCAAGGACAATAAAAAGTCCTTTTTCAGATATGTGGGGAGCCGGAGGAAAAGCAGGGGCAACGTTGGACCC
>NW_005841890.1:4183368-4183580 GCF_000455745.1 Alligator sinensis
ACTGACAACTGACGCCCAGGAAAAAGCCAACCTATTAAATAGGTACTTTGCGTCGGTCTTTCATCAGTCCCATGGGATGCCCATGCCCGCTACGGGACAGGGAAGTCCGGATGAGGGTGATCCCCTGCCCTCCATTGATGCTGACTTCGTGAAGGAACATCTTGAGAAGCTGGATACCTTCAAGTCAGCCGGCCCTGACAATCTTCACCCCA
>NW_005841890.1:4184203-4184578 GCF_000455745.1 Alligator sinensis
CAAAACGCTGGCTTGCATCCATAGATGCTTCTCAAGCAAGTCCCAGGACGTCATTCTCCCCTTGTTCTCGGCCTTAGTGAGGCCGCAGCTGGAGTACTGTGTCCAGTTTTGGGCTCCACAATTCAAAAAGGATGTGGAGAAGCTTGAGAGAGTCCAGAGAAGAGCCACGCGCATGATCAGAGGTCAGGGAAGCAGACCCTACGATGACAGGCTGAGAGCCCTGGGGCTCTTTAGCCTGAAAAAGCGCAGGCTCAGGGGTGATCTGATGGCCACCTACAAGTTTATCAGGGGTGACCACCAGCATCTGGGGGAACGTTTGTTCACCAGAGCACCCCAAGGGATGACGAGGTCGAATGGTCACAAACTACTACAAGA
>NW_005841890.1:4184666-4193067 GCF_000455745.1 Alligator sinensis
TTTCAGGCTGGACATAAGGAAGAATTTCTTTCCTATCCGAGCCCCCAAGGTCTGGAACAGCCTGCCACCGGAGGTGGTTCAAGCGCCCACATTGAACACCTTCAAGAGCAAACTGGATGCTCATCTTGCTGGGATCCTATGAACCCGGCTGACTTCCTGCCCTTTGGGCAGGGGGCTGGACTCGATGATCTTCCGAGGTCCCTTCCAGCCCTGATGTCTATGAAATCTATGAAAGGAAGGCAGCAGAAGCTGAGCGCAGCCCACAGCTGCAGCCTGCCCTTCCCCGTGCACAGATCAGGGGGCCACCCCCACCTGCCCGCCCTTGAATCCCCTGTGCCGCACCTCTGGACGAGCCACCGGGCTTCAATTGTCCATCAATGCGACCTAGCTGGGCTGGAACCAAGGGGTGGGGGGAAATGTGCCCCCTGTCCCCGACTCTCCCATAGTGCATGTGCCCCCTCTCCCCTTCCCACTCCCCTCCCTACTGGTTGGCTATTACAGGGGACACAGTGTGGTGCGGCAGCTCCCTCACCCCCATCTGCCTCCTCTCCTGAGCCTCGGTGCAAAGCTGTGCCCGCACCTGGACCAGCCAATCGCTGCCCACCCTGTTGGGGGTGCATGTGTAGTTGGCTCAGAGCATTACAGACAGACAGACAGACAGACAGACAGACTAAGGCTTTTACTATATTAGAATACATGCAGTTTATAACAAAAATACAACAATAAATCACAAGAAAACATTTTTTTTTAATTTTAGCACAACAGAATGTTTCAACTGATCCAAAAAATGGTATTAAAAAAATGCTGTTTTGTATCAAATTAAAAGGATAAAAAATTAGGCTTGTTTGGAACAAAAACAAAGTTGGAAACTGTGGAATTTTCCATGCGATGGAAATCCCAGTTCCCACACAGTTCCTGCTAAAAACAAACCTGCAAGAGAAAAAATTATTCATGGTAGGTCCAGGCACTTCTCCTTGAGATACAATACATTTCACGGTGCATTGGCATGGTCCTGATCAAAGACAAATGCCTTGTATCCCTGACAAAAGAAAAATGGAATTCACAGGCTGTAAAATCTTCTGTTGCTTTTCAGTTTGGACATCAGCTGAGCCAGTCATCCCCCACTAAAATAAAAGTGATGGCACTGAGCCAATTGTGAGCTTGCTGTAAGCAGTTTTTCTCCCATTTGCTAGTGTCAACTGTAAGGAGCAGAGTGGTAGGAAGTGGGTGATTTTGCAAAAAATGATAAATTCTGAGGGGTTACTAGATGGCGTCAGCATTGGAGCAATTAAGGAGGAGGCTTTCATACCTGAAGGCCTCCCATCAAAAGAGCAGCAGTGGATCAGCAGCGTTAGCCACAGGCAGAGTTAGCCTTTAGGGAAAATGGCACCCTGGTCGAACTTGTATTTTGGTGGCCCCCCACACCCAGCACCCCTCTGCCGCATCTCCCCCAGGTCATTGGCACTGCTGCAGGCAGAGGCAGTAAGGCAGGGGCGTGGGCCATCCACCCCATGCTGGCAGGGAGGCAAGGCTGCCCATGCTGCCCGGCCCAGCTCCTCCTGAGCATCAGTTGGAGCAAAGATCAGCTGGGGCAGGGCAGGGGAAAAAGCACTGTGTGTGTGCATATGTGGCATCCCCCTAACCATGGCTCCCTGGGCAGTCACCCACACCGCCCACCCCTAAGGCCAGCTCTGGCCACAGATGAGGAAGGGGGCAGCAGTTCTTGCTGTCTATACGCCATATATCAAAGGGCTTTGCAACCAAAAGGCAGATAGGAAGACCAAGGAAAGCATGTGTCTAGAGCACACAGAAGTCTCATGGATTCAGTTTCCATGGGGAAGCAGCTTGCACCAATCCATGCCAGCACGAATCAAGCCCAAATTTATAGTGGAGAGTCCAACATGAGGGGCTTCCTTCAACACTTTTCCAGCCTTACTGCCATCTGGCTCCAGCCTTTGCTCCGGATCTTCCTTCCAACACCCCTGCTGCTCTTATATCTGGAAAAGGAAGAACTGAAGTATGGAACTACCACAGATGAGCAGTAGATAATAGTCACCAGGGCTTCAGTGGCAAGTGGAGAAAGGGATATGAGTGAGGGCCAAGTACTTACAGGTTCCTCACCCATAGGCATAGATCATAAGGGATACTTATAAAAGGCCTGCTTTGGCCAAGTGATCTCCACCATAAGATGCCAAAATTCTATCTGGGACGGCTGAAATACATAGGCATCATCTGTAAAAACAGATCAAATCAAACAAACCACAAAAACAAGCACTGAAAATTCCCAAATACACATCCAAGAATGATCTGCAGACCAGCAGGGTTTCATTCTCTCCTCTGCAGATGGAAAGGCTGTTCATTTGTTAAGCAACAACAACAAAAACCTGTAGTGATGTCAGCCCAGGGCATGTTCTGGGGTTGAATGAGCAGGTGGGAAGGATATGATGGATAAAGCAGAGCTAAGAGACCTGAGCTGAACATTAATGCCTAGGACCTGCCCTGGGCCAGTATTACTATTGCTGTTAAAAGCTGGAAAAAAATGTTGGTGAAAATGGAGAAGAAAGCATTTCTGTGTAGGACTGCTGGAGTTACAGCAGGTGTATGTAAAATTTGGGTGTCTCTACATGTGTGTCCCAGTTCCAGCAGTGCACGGGTTGTTTCAGACACTACTGCACAGTAGCAACAAGCTACTGTGCAGTAGCTCATCACTAGTGTACAATAGCATCAGAGTCATGGTTCATGCCCGCCGACCCTACATTGTCATAATGATGAGCTATGTCTCTGTAGCTCATCCCTATGGCGATGTAACATCTCATGTAGATGTGCCAGATCCAATAAAGGACTTACAAGTCGAAAAGTTGGATGCAGCAATGCTTAACAAACATAAGTGGAGGTGATCCCTCATGATCAAAGGTGATCACTCCCATGGCTCAAATAAAAGGTTGCAGATGAATCCATCAATGGCTAAGTAAGGCTGATCCTAGAGCCACAGACTCTCTGGCAAATGCCGGAAGTGGTGGTTAAAGGGAGGGTCAGACCACGGATTTCAGTCTTATTTCCTTTCTTTCCATTTGTGTTATTTTTCTGCCTCCAGAGCAAGACAGTTTTCCTCAAAGTAAGATGTGCCTTCTCTCATAAGGCATCACTATGTAGCCCTGTCCTGAGCTAGTTTTTCCCAATTTGTGGTGCCAATGCCACGCTTCTTAATGCATACTTTGAGGTTGTCCTTGAAGCTTTTCCTCTGGCCCCCACAGTTCCTTTGCCCTTGCCCGAGTTGGGAGTATAGCAGTTATGTACATCAGGCATACACACACAATGCCCTGTCCACCACAACTGATGTTGACTAATCAACTCGTCCATGCTGCTGGTGTTAGTATTGATGAGGATACTGGCATTTGTGCAAAGATCTTCTTACTTTATGCCAAGGATCTTCCAGAGGTAGCGCTGGTGAAGGCATTCCAGGCTTTTCAGGTGGTCCCTGTAGGTCAGCTAAGCATCACAGCCATAGAGAAAAGCTAGGATTACTACAGCCTTGTATAGTAGGAACTTTGCTTGAGTCCTGATGCCATGACCATTGAGAACACAATTATTCAGTCTTTCAAAAGCAGAGCTAGCACATCAGCTCCTATACTGGATCTCCTTATCGATGCTAGACTTCTCTGAGAGATGGCTTCTGAGGTTTGCAAAGTATTCAAGATTCTCCAGCTCCAATCCACTGATGAGGATCTTTGCTGGGGGTGCTGACTGGCCTGGAACGGGCTGGTGAAGCAACTTTGTTTTTCTGATGTTAAGGGCCAGTCCCAGGCACTGGTATGTTTGAGAGAAGCAGTTAAGGGAATTTGTAGGTCCCTCCTCAGTATGTGCAACAACAGCACAACCATCGCTGTGCTGAAGTTCCATAATGGAGGCTGAAGTAACTTTGGTTATGGCACGGGGATGGGAAAGATTGAAAAGGTTCCCATCCATCCTATACTCAGCTAGTACTCATGCTAATGCCATGTGGCAGACGTTCACAGATGAGCACCTTGATGACTACAAGAAAGTTGGAAAACAAAATTGGTGTAATCATGCAGTCCTGCTTGATGCAAGTTCAAATAGCAAAGAGCCCCATAATGGAGGCACTGCAAAGGATGGAGGCAGTCATCTGGTCATGAAGGAGCCTTAGGATGGTGGGCAGTCTTAGGATGGTCTTAGGATTGCCTTGGGCAGCCAAACTTTGATATGATCTTCCATACAGCCTCATGGTTAACAGAGTCAAAGGCTTTGGTCAAATCAATAAAGGCCATATACAGGTCCTAGTGTAACTGGAGTTCAGGGGGAGAATTAGGCCCTTCATAACAGGACTGAGAACAGCCAACATACTAGCCAGGGAGCCACCTTCAGTCAGACCACTGAGTAAAGAGTAACTCAGAGATATCTAGTAAGAAACACTGTGGATGGAGCTGTATCTTAAATATCATGTCTCTGTGGGAATTATACACTTCCCTTAGAGCAGCAGAGAGGCACATCCATCTGCTGGAAATCCGTAGTCCTGACCCTCCTCCTACAGACAGGTGCACCCCGCTTCTTTCAAAGGACTGTGCAGGGATCACTTATACATTTTAAAATATGGTGCCCTCCTCCCTTTCCTCTCCTCTCACCCCCATTTATGGCCTAAGCCTGTGGTTGGAGCACTTACCCTGAAAACAAAAACCTATGCCAAATAAGCTCCCCACATCTCTCACCTTATAAGGACCTGACCCCACCATCAGGTTGTGTGCTAGTCTAGGCAGGAGAAATCTCTCCCCTCTTGTTGAGACTGTGCCACTCTGAAGAAAGGAACCCAAGATGAATCGTGGGACACAGGGCAAGTGAGGGACAGTATATACAGGATGAAGCCGGACTCATTAGTCTAATAGTTGAGGTGTTTGCTTGGTAAGAAGGGAGCTCTGGGCTCCATGCCTTGCTCCAAGGACTGTAGATACATTTTACTTTAAAGGATCATGGGATAAGATACAAGCACAGCATAGTGACACTACATGAGCAATAACCCTCCTTTGGGTTTTAAAGGAAAAGCTGTAGAGACCTACCTTCGGGAAAAGGTTCCGACTTGAAAATCCCAAAAGTTGATAGCCACTTGATAGCACTGAGAAGGCCCTTGGACCAGAGACACAGCAGAGCTTGGGGGTCACGATACCCAAGCTCTAGGTCAAAGCTGTAGGTCAGTGCTAAACTGTAGGTCAATGCTAACAGCACCAGCATGGTATTAAGTTGCCAATTCCATCAAGTTCAGATGAAGAAACAATCTTCACAGGTTTTCTTCAAGTCTTTAGGTTACAAAGGTCTTAAGTGCTTGTTCCCATCCTTTAGGGTTGTTGGTTGTAGCCATGTTGGTCTAAGGACATAGGCAGGCAAGGTTCTTTGGGTAAATGTGATATCTTTTATTAGATCAACTGAATAGTTGAAAAAAAATTGTTCTTTGCAAGCTGTCAAGCACTGTCACGGCGGGGGCCTCGCGGAGGGCCGTGTGCTCCTTAAGGTCCCTCGCTCCGTGTCAGGCCGGCCCAAGGCCCCCTCTAATTCTCGCCCGCCACGTCTTGTTGGAATGTATATATATAGTTGGGAGGCTGCCTATGACTCCCTGGGCACGGCTACTCGGGACCTCTGTCCCCGCGGTTCTCCTGGCCTCCTGTGGTCACCCGGTATGATGGGTGCTCCCTAAGCCCCCTAGCCTTATGGGCTATGCGTGGCTCCTACCAGCCCCTGATACCACGCCCCAAGCCTCGCTGATGTGATAGACGTTGTTGGGTCTCCCAGCCCGCTTCCCAGGCCTCCTCTATAGTGTAGCCCTCTCTGGGCTCTCTGTAGTACCCAGCCTCTCGCTGGGATATGCTGTGCCCCCTCGGGCTTCTCGATGAACCGATATGGCACTCCCCCTCTCTGGGGCTTGCCGTGCCCGCCTCGGGCTTCTCAATAAACCGATATCGCACTCCCCCTCTCTGGGGCTTTCCGTGCCCGCCTCGGGCTTCTCAGTACTGCCCCACTCTGGGGCTGGGGTCTATGTACCCCGCATACAACCCGGGGTCTGTTCCCCACCCGCAACCCACTGGTTGCGCTCAGGGGCCCTACGAGGCCTCCTCCAACCCCTACAGCCTCACCCAAGCCTCCGGTTTAAATGCAAGCCTGAACATAAACTAGAGCCTCCTGGCTAAACCATAGTGCCCCATCCTCTCAGGGCTATAGTGAGCTGTACTTGCAAGTCAGGCCTCTTGCTACATCTCAGCCGAGGGAGCTCCTGCCTCTCCGGCTGCTGGCAGGGAACTGCCATCCTGGTCTTAGCCCTGGGCTTTATAAGGGCCAGGCCCTGCCTCCTACAGGCAGCTGGTTCCCCTTAGCTGCCCTGGCAACCCGCAGCTGGGCTCGTTACCCTGGCGCCACTCAGCTGGGCTCGTTATGACCTGCCAGGGCTCTGTCTCTCTCCCTGGCAGTTTCTCCCCTCTAGGAGCAGAGCACCGAGGTGCTCTGCGACAAGCACAAACACCCGTCTTCAAGCACAGAGACACTCCCTATGCATGAAGAAAGGTGTTTGTGCCCAAAAGCTTGCAAAGGACAACTTTCCCAACTATTTGGTTGGTCTAATAAAAGATGTCACATCTACTCAAAGAGCCTTGTCTGCCTGTCCCCATCCTTGCTATTCCTGAAACCACTTTTCACAAATCAATAGAGATGTCCCCTGCATCTGGAATGCCTTTTTCTGTCCCATTTGCAAGCTCACCATTAGAACCCAAGCCCCGCTTCTCCATGAGGACCTCTGGTAATACTGTATGTACCTTTATATTACAGGGTGGGGCTGGTTGCATTATCTTATTAAGTTTACCTGGCACTTTCTGGTGCAAAGGCCTCATTTTAAATTGTTTAAATTGTTCAAAATTGATTAGTTGATCTCACAAGGTCCCTTTCCAGCCCGAAACTTCTGTGAATCTCTTTTTCTTTTTTATACCATGCACTCTTCCTTGTATTAAACCCTTTTGATTTTCTTTTACTTTACCAGAGTGGCCATGGTAAATCATGATTTCTGGGCAAATTAATAACCTGGGCATACCCATTCAGCAGAATGGCGGGGCTAGGAAACTTACATAAACCAATGGTGTATCTCTGGGCATGCCCTAACACCCCAGGCTTGTCATAGTGGGCGTCTGAAAAATTTGAGCCAAAACAGTTTAGCTGTTTCTGGGAACAACGGTGAAGGGGAATACATTGTTTTGTCTGCATTGAACTGTTTTGAAAATCAGGTCCGCTGGTGTCATGCTGGAAATTTCTGACTGTTGCATTTCTGGCCCTGAGGTGTTTGGGAGTTCTGCTCTACAAGTGAGTCAGGCAAGATACATGCAGCCCCAAGGCACCTCACTATTCCCAACTGCCTTTCTTGAGGATGAAGCTACAGCAAAACAATGCCATTTTACCTGTGAATAGGAAAAGTAACATGGGGGTTAACATGCTTGATTCATGCACGTTGCTTTCACACTCTGATCTTTCACCATCGCTTTCCTGAATGCTCCAGTAGAGCTGTGGCTTTTGGTGATAGTCTTGCAGTCTGCCTGAGTTCCCCTCTCCTACTCTGACTTCCCACATTTGACTCTTGTTTCTCTGGAACCTCATATATTGCTATCGAATTTGGGTACAAGAATTTCTAATATGTTCTAGTTCCCCTATGCCAAGAAGCACCTCTTGCAAAACAGTTTCTGACTGCCCTCTAAATCCTCCTGCTGCTAATTATTTTCTGTTCCCTATTCCTGGCTCTAAAACAGCAGAACAGGAAGGAAGAACTTAATATTGCACTCCTTGTATTTTGTTCACGTCTGGGCAGCTTGGTAGCTGTTCATTGAAATCCTGCTGGGAATGTTCATCCTTTATATGTGTAACCTTTCTGCCAGATGCTGTTGGAAGCTGTTGAATGCTGTTGGAACTACCTAGGGGTCTCATCTGAAAAAAGGGGACTTTAAATAATACCAGTTTCCTACTAGGAAAACTGGAAAACTAAATTACATCATCTCGGTGCCTTTGATGAGTAATACTCAGAAGTCGAAGGCCAAGTTTTCAAAGCAAAGAGAACTTTACTGGATGCAAATGGGACATAAAATAAACTTGGGAAAGCCAGCAATTCAATACAAGGGAAGTCTTCAGCCTACAGGGTAGCTTGGCAAAGCTCTTAACAACTTTTATAGCCATCAGTGGCTAATGAGATCATTTGCCAGTAGTCTCCCCGTGTTCTCCACTCAAAGATTCTTCAGTGCAACCAACTTTGTTTCCCAGCACAACACTACTTCAGACATCAGACAGGGATCCACCATGCACATAAACGCAACAGAGTTCTTGCCACAAGGCAGATATTCTTGCAAAGCTCCCTGTCTCCTACTCTCTT
>NW_005841890.1:4193098-4202229 GCF_000455745.1 Alligator sinensis
CACACTGGCACTCCAAATTGCAGGGCTGGTTAGGATGAACCCTCTCGGTTGAAAACTTAACTGTATTTTAACCAAGATGCTCAGAAGCAAGATGAAAATGAAGTGGCGTGACTATTTCATCCATTTTCCCTTGATCATCAATAGATGCCAGGAGAGGCCTCCATCACCACTGAGGCTCTTGTCCACCTCCAACGCTCAAGAAGCAATGGTCTTCTTTCTCTTTCTCAACATGGACAACAGGTCTTAACAAGGAGATCCCTATACGGTTTAGATCTGTAAAACCACCCCTTCCTTTTCTGTGATGGGCAAGAAATCTAGTAACATTTTATAGTGCTCATAATTTTCTTGTAGGTTTAATTTTCTGGTGGGTGGGGATACAGAATCCCAAATGTCAGGCCCACCTGTTAGAAAGTACCCATTGCCAAATATGTTAATGTGGTTTGGAACAGATATTGCCTTTGTCTCTGGACAAGTTGTGCATGTGTTTGTCCTAGAACAGAAATATCCTGGGATCGGTGCATACGCGCATTGCCCTTCTAATCAGGATTTAGTGAGCAGCTGACTGCACTGCCACTTTCCTGCTATTGATGCGATCTGGGCATAACCGTTCAGATCCCCTTTTGCAATGTCCTGGGATAAACTGTTAGCACTCCTCATACCATGAACCCTTTTAGGATTTATCCTGGAACAACAGATATGGGCATTTGAATGTTTGTACTTTGTCCTAGGATAAAATAGTTTCTCCTGGGAGAAAACTATCCATGTGTAGCCTGTAAGACTATCCGTTTGTCGCTATCCATGTGTAGCCTGTAAACCATGGCTTTGTTTGTCATTCTGTTAAGATTACTTCTCCATTTGCCCCCATCCACTGATAGAAAGTAGGAAATGATGGTGGATTGAATCTGACACACCTGCCAGATTCTGTCATACCATGGAGAACAAGTCCCTGACATAGGTGCTTTGACTGCACATTGCCTTAAAATTGGATTACAGTGTATTTATTTAAAGAAAAAATATGTACTGTCTGGGAGCTGACAGCAAAACAAAGATGATTAACATCCACTCATACAGGTTTTGGTGAATGATTGTCCTATGGGATCTGAATAGCTTTTAACCTAAACAGAAGAACAAAAGGTCAGGAGGAAATGATGAATTTACAATAGCAACAGAGAGAGGAAGACCTCTAATAAGAAAAACAACATGGTTCAGTGGGCAAGGCTGTGGCTTTGGAGACCTGGGTCTTCTTCCTGGCTTTGCCACTGATTCATTTTTAGTGAAACTTAGGACTAATTTGAGTCTCTGTGTATCAAATCAGAACAATGACATTTGTTATGGTGAGCTCTATGGATCAAAGCACTTAGCTACCACATTCTTTCCCAGCGATAGTGTGGGAGGGTTGTAAGGTCACAAAGGGCAGTGAGGTCCCTGGTACTTCTTCAAATTTAATAACTGGCTCTCTTTGTCTCTCTCAGACCCTTCTATCTGCCCATTTTACCATGTTCAGATACCCAAATCTGGTCCGCTTAGCTTAGGATATGTAAAAGGAAGGAGACAATGTCTACCTGCAACTCCTCAGGATGCATGGGAGGTCTTAGCTTGGTAGACTTCATGCTTCACACTGGCCTGGGAACACGCAGGGCTGGAGAATGAAACCATCTGTTTGGCATCATTCTCTGGCAACCCAAGACATGTGTGACCAGAAGCAACAGGGGAATTAATGTGACTTTCCACAGTGACCCTACCCAGCCATGGATGGATGCTGCAAGACAAGGGAAGGTGGGAGGCTCAACGGAGTATCAAATGGGTGGGGACTCCTTTCCTGTGAGTTCTGAGGATCCATACGAGGACTCCCAAACCTCATCCCTGGAGACAGAGATTTGTAGGAATCTGCAGCCTTATCTTTCCTCTTGCGGGGCCTGATTTTTCTCCTGCTTGCAGGGAGGTAAATATGGAATAACTCCATTGTATCTGTCAATGTCACAGGGCTAGAAATGGGTGCAAGTGAGGCCGTTTTCATGCTCCTGATGTGTGAGGGTTTGGTGAGAGTGGTACACTCCCTTTCCCAGGGGGTTCCCTATTTTTCTTCTAGTTTTCCAAGCTCCTGAATCCATCCCGTTACTATCACTTGGCAAGGGCGAGTGTGGCCCTGGGCTACATTTTACTTCCATTGACTATGTTTTGACTCATCGTGACAAAGCAGCTCTTTGTTCCCTTTTAATAGTGACACTGTATTCAGTTTGCTATCACCTGTGAGCTAATGTTGATAGCTCTTGGACTCAGGCAGCAGCAGCTTATGCTCCTGGGCCTTGTCACATGTTCACTTGCAACAGTTGCAAATTTTTGGCTCATTAACGGGCCTTTGTACATGCCACAAAATTGTCCTTTAAAGTGACTTAAATGCCCTTTTGCACTGTTTTAACGGCATTGCTGTTTACACTGTCAGCAGTCAGTTGCACGTTAATGGCGCTGCTGTTTACACTGTCGGTGGTGTATTGCCTGCTAAATGACTTAGGCATGTAGCAAAATAAAACACCTCCGAGGTGTTTTAGTTACTACCTTGCAGCCGTGGAGGGAAGCACTGGGCCCCGTGTAGCTTATGGCCTCTGTAGGCAGCCCGGTGGCAACCCGTGCAGGCAGGCTCCACGGAAGAAGAAAAAAAAAAGCGGCGAACCTGATCTTTTTCTTTTTTTTTCTCCATGGAGCCTGCCTGCCTGAGCTGCACAGGGGCCGGGTGCTTCCCTCTGTGGCTTTGGGGCGGCTGGGTGCATCCCTCCATGCTTGCAGTGCCCCCTGGGGCGCACTGCTGCTGCAGAGGGAAGCAGCAGCCCCCCTGCAGCTCAGGGACCAACTGGCCCACAAGCAGCTCACCCTCCACCCACCCCCCTGCTGCTGGAGAGGCAAGCAAGGATCGGGCCCAACCCCTGTGTACACACCATGGGGGGTTACTGTGGTATAATTCTCCTTAAATTGAAGTGGTGTTTTTAAAAACCAACCGCTTCAATTTAGGGAGAATTAAACTGAAGTAAACCCCCATGGCATGTACAAGCAGACATTATGACCATTGAAGTTAGTATGTGTTAGGAGATCACCCTTGCCTGAAAGGGAACAACTTTGCAAATGCCAGGAGGACACTTAATACATGCTAAACTGCTTGCATTTTAAGTGCATTTAGTGGTTGTGTCTACACATGCACATTTACTGTGGAGTAACTGAAATTACTGTGCAGAACGGATGGGCATCTACACCTGCAAACCTGTACTGTGCAGTGAATATGGTGACTTACTCCGACTTGAGTGTAAATTTGACACCTGCATCAGGCAGGTATCAAATTTATGCCGGATTAGTTACTGCGCACTAACACATGTGTAGATGCCTTACTGCTCAGTAACACTGTGTGTGTGGACTGACTTGGGACTAACTTTAGTCCCAAGTCAGTCCACACACAGCGTTAATGTGATTTAATGCCTGCATGTGTAGACACTTACTGCTTACTGTGCAGTTTAGTGCTCAGTAAATTTAAGTCAGCATAAATGCACGTGTAGACATGCCCGGTAAGTATTAAGTTAAATGTATGACCCCCCTTAGGCGGGTGGCACTGTGTTGAAAACCTGTGATAAAATCTTTCCGATAATTTTGGAGACATGGGGTATTCCTGTTTTCAAAGCAAAAATTATAAAACAGATCCTGGCTTTGCAGCTCTCTAGGGAACAACAGTATGTGCAGCAGCACCTGAGTGTTATTGTTATTTTATTGTGCTGACAACCCCAAACCACCTATGGTACATTTACAGAGGTATTTTGATATTAGTAACATTAGGGTGCAGGGCGGTTGCTGTCATGTGAGAGGCAGTTGTGGGCTGGGACAGGTATGCTTCAGGGAGAGAAGGGAATACTAGGTCTAGAAGATATTGGAACCTGGCTGGCTGAATGCTGGCCTATGAAGCTCATAGTCTGAATAGAAAGAAAGGAGCTGGGACCACCTATTAAGTCATAAAAGTTGGGAGCAGCTTGGCATAGAACTGTTCTCATTCACTAAGGTAAAAATAATCCCCCGATTTTTGGGGATAATCTGTGAATCACAAGAGATTTGCTTAGTCTTTCAGCTTGAAGGCAAATTTAAGACCCTCCGGATATCTCTTGCTTTATTAAGAGCAATGTCTTTCCACAAATGGAAAGGATTTCTTGCGTGCAATATTGGTGTTTGGTACTGAGATGCAGCAGGGATGGGAAGAACTCGGAATGTGAATAATTTGTTCACAGTTTTGTCTCCAGGAAAAACAGAAGAGCAGCGGTGGCAGCAGCTGGAAATGTTAGCTCCTTGCTTTCAAGGTCGCTCCGTTACGGTGCTATGGAAATTAAAATTGTTTCCCAAATTAACATTTGCTCTGGTAAAGAATTTAATTAGATGGCTCTCAATGAGAGGCAATGGAATATCATTATTTCTATTTTCAATCTCCTGATTTAATATGGCAAGTGAGTTTTTCCGCACAAAGCATGTTATAGAGAAAACTTTACAGTGTTGTAGCACTTTTGATCCTTGGGTCTTAAATAGTCACATTGCTATATGTCTGCAAAGTCGGTGAGCATTGTTATCTCTATGGGCCCTGGCAGACATTACATTTATTGCACTATTTATGAAACTACAAAATCAATGGGATTATTCACCTGCTTATAGCTAAGCATATGCTGCCTGTGCTGCATCATGACTTTGAGCACAAAACACCCACAGGATTACTCTTGAATTAATTGGGTCACTGCAGACAGTGGAGTAATATCAGGAGTGAATCTCTCACTGCAAGCTAATAACTCTCCGGGCAGAAAATCTAACTGGCTCATTGTTCCCTATTGTGGAGGTCTCCAAATACTCATTTCTTGCCTCTTGACCACCCCTATGATAAGCTCTGCCCTGTGCCCAGTAGGCTGAGGCGGCTTCACTTGGAACACATCAAATGCCATTTTGAGCGTTAGGTGATGGAGGGAGGGAGGTATCTTATAAGTAAAGATTCCCTTACCCCTCTATAACCCAAAACAATGTTCACTGTCTCTGCGCTCCCCCAATCCCTCTTGGTCTAGGAGCGATGGATGGCTCAAGCTGGTAACCTATTTTCATCTCCCCTGCTCCATTTAAAAAAAAAAAAATTGGGTTTTCCCATTGGCAATTCATTATCCAAGGAATAGCTCATATAATACAAAAATGTTTGACACCCTGGATGACATATTCATCCCACTTTCTTCTTCTGAACAGTGAAACATGTCTTCATCCCAGAAGTTTCTAGATCTAAAGCTCCCTCTTTACCATTAAACAACAAAACATTTATTTATTCTACGTCAACAGTCACTGCTTTTAAAACTCTCTAAAAAATGGATTAATAAATATTCTTATATCTTCCAGCCAAGGCTTTAAACATTTTTAATGCCTAATTTTAGACTTCTAGACTAGAAGGCATCTGAATAAGTGGTCTGATTTTTCAAAAGTATTGAACACTCAGCATCCCCATTGACACTAATGTTCCTGACTGATCAAGAAAGTAGTTCATGATGAAAATAGAAAGATTAAAAGAAATATTCTAAGAGTAGATGATGGAGAGAATAGACAAAAGCAGAGTCCATTATGCCTGGGGACAGATTTAGGAAGGGACCCCTGCTCTGGGAGGCATGAGATTACATCAGGATCTCAGTCTTCATTTAAAATAAAAAAATAACATGCTAGTCCTCAAAGCTGCAAGGAAAAACCACGTGACCTCAGAGAACCAAAAATAACAGCCCAAGAGGCTCCATGCATCAAACTGAAGCATGACTTAGGATGGTAGACATGACTATCACAATTGGGGTTGGTACCCCAACATGGGACAGAAGTTGTAGGAGCAGTGATAGGAGCTTTGTGTCCTGGTGTGCCTAGGGTCCAGGAATACCTTAATCTGGTCTTCATTACAGACACTGAAATATAAGTGTTTTTTGCGGGGTTTTAATGACACCTAAATAGCAATAGACAATTTAGAAATGGTTAATAGATAGACTCCCACTCATTCATCAGACAGCCCTGGATTCCCTGCACAAGGCATGACCAATGGTACTAATCCTATACAATAAGTAATATCTACAGACCTCAAGCTGCATAACAAGGAGGCAAGTGTCATTATCTCCCTGTTACAGATGAGAAAGCAGAGGCATAGAAAAGAAAAGAGATTTGCTCAAGGGCATGTAGGAAGCCAGTGGCACGTCCTGGAGGAAAAACCATGTCTCCAGTGCACTATCCAGTCGGAAAAGCTGCCCCTCCAGGTCTTAATAATGATCACCTCTGTGTCTAAACAGAGGATCTAGTTGTGGAAAGCAATAAGCAGCATCCATGTCACAAAGTACCTTACTACCCACCAGAGACAAACCCTCGGCTAACAGGATTTAAACCAGTTGGTTTCAAATGGGAGCCAAGTGCTAAGCAGGTGCAGCCATGCTCAAACGGCAGCTGGGGAAGAATACAGCTCCCATGGGACAGAGCTCATCAGATGTTTAAAGATTTTTTTTCCAACTTCAGCAAGAGACTGGCACCAGCAACCTTGGAGGTTCAACTTTGGGGCTGTAGAAGGGCTTTACATCACTGCCACCTCCTCCAGAGCTGCAGCAACTTGCCTTGGTGTCATCCTATTTCAAATGTAAGAGACAAGTAAAACAACACAGAGGCAGGTTGCATGGGCACATCCCCATGAGCAGGAACGTGCCTTTCCCTGGGGACACATACCCAGGGAAAGGCACGTGCACATGTGCTCTGGTGCATGGCATGTTGCTCCGGTTGCAATAGGGGAAGCTGGGGTCAGCACCTGGGCTGGCCCTAGCAGTCTTACCTGGGATCCTGGGGGCCTCCAGGGGCTGCAGCCACAGCAATCTGGCAGCACAGAGGCTGGCCAAGCTCCATTTTTTGGTGTTACACACTGCCGCCACATGCACTGCCCTGCTTTTTTAAGACATGGGTCTCCTGTGTCAAACCTTCCCCCCCCCAACACTGCAAATTAGCAGTGCAAGGAACACCTGCATGTGCAGTGTGTGCGGTGGTGTGCCGTCTGGATGCACCCTGAGGCATCTGGTTGCTTCCAGCTAAGCTGCTTAAGGATTGTGTATGGATGCAACCTGAGTTAATTGTGCTTCCCTTTTCCCCTCTTTCTCCTTCAAGTGCAAAACCACTGTGCAGAAGCCTGATGGTCCTCTAGCTGGGCCTTGTGGAGTAGAGATGAAACATTACTGGGTCAGATCTCAAACCCATTTAAGTCTGCCATTGGCCTCAATGAGCTTTGAATCCGGCCCAGTTTCATGTGTAGTGCCAATGGACCTGAATGTTTCCTGTGGATCTAAATATCGGTGGGTGAGAGGAGGAATCTGTACATTTTGAAAGAAATGAGGTACTGGGAATTGCCTTGGGATATTAAATATGGGACCTATCAGACTGTTTAAAATTCCCTAGCATCTGCTGTACTCTTCTACTCTATAATAATTAGCCAGCACCCAAAAAGACACGTCCTACAGACTAAGCGGGAATAAATATTGTATAGAAATTTTAGTTCAAAGTAAAGAAAATGATTGTCAAGACATAATCCTCTATTACATTCTCAACAGGGGATCTTAATAGTTCTATAAAAAGGACCTCATTTCTCATTAAATCACAGAGATTTATAGACTAATTTCTGTGGAACCTTTTTTTTTTTCTTTCATAGAATCCTTGTGTAAGGCGTTAAACGCAAATGCAATAAATTAACTCTAAATTGAAATTGTAGAACCTTCCAATGGAAGTTAGACAATTCTATATATTTACCTAATTTACCACAGTATTTTTTTTTTCCTAAAGTAGAAAATACTAAAACAAATGTAACGGGGTTTGATTTTTTTGGCTTGCATTGGGAGTTTTCTTTGTAGAAAAGATTCTGATCCCAAACCCTTTAATGACAATTGCAATTTGTCTACTTCAGGTAATGACATGGCCTCCATTTCCATTATATTTCATAACCATTAAAGTATTTATCTTCTCCACATCTCAGGGAGGTGGCCAGGGCTATTATATCCATTGGATAGATGGCAAACTGAGGCCGAAGGCTGAAGGGTAGATTTAAAAGGCAGCTTCAGTTCTTAGATCTCCCAACTTCAAAGCAGTTTGCAGGAATTCACAATATTCAAGTGAGGCATCCAAGCACCCGAAACAATACCTGGCAGGTATGTGGGCATATTTGCAGCATGGCAGAAGCCTGTCCCAAGCACTCCCTATCCCACCTGATCCTGCGCCCACCCTCCATACATGGAGCTACCCAAGTGAAGACATTTGAGTTCATCCCCAGAAACTGCTCTGAAGCACAGCAGAGACAAAGGGCTTGAGATTTCCAGTTAATATTTACAACCCTGATCCTTGCCTGGAGTAAAATGCCTAAGGCCAGTTTCAAATTGGTTCCAGAGGCACCTAAATGCAGCGTAGGTGAAATACAGCTTCCTAAGTTAAAAGGAGGGATTTAAATTAGCCTTGTGCCATCCACTACTAAACGCATCCAGCATGTAGGATCATCAAATGCCTTCTTTTTGAATTGCAGTTCTTCCTCCCATTTTTCATGCATGCACCGAAGCCCTGCATTTGGAGTACCTACTGTCTAAGCTCTGTTGCAGTTCGATGCTCCTACTACCACTGCATATTTTTACCATAGACTAGTGATTAGAGCACTCACCCAGGAACCTGAAGGCTAAGGTTTTTGGCTCCGTCTCACCTTGAATGGATTCAAAACAACATCTCATACTTCCTAAGAGAATTCCCTAATGACAAAGGCAACAATGGTGGTGGCTGGGCAGTTAGATTAACTTTCCTTGCTCAGGAGAGACAGTAGGGACAGCTCAAGTAAGGGATGGCATCTGGGATGCTGGGGAGGGAAGAGCTAATGAGTGCTTAAATCCAGTTTTAGGTGTTAATATATGGACTATCCAGATGTTAAGAGCTCCAGGCGCTGCCCAAAACATCGTGTAACAAGGCCCTAACAGTGAGATCAATAGAGCGACTAATCTTAGTAAGATCTCATAAGGTAAGCACAAGAAAGTCTATTCCTGTATGGGACAGAAAACCCTGTGTGCTGCAAGACTTGCTATACGTGTTCAGTAGGTGGCACTCTT
>NW_005841890.1:4202260-4214442 GCF_000455745.1 Alligator sinensis
TTCCTTTTATTCACGAAGAAATCAAGACTTGATTAGTTTTAGAGGTTACATTGTGATCTCTTTCATATGAGGCATAAAAATAAAGTCCTAACCACTACTGTCATTACAAATCTTAAGGAAAAATGTTGCATGTGTAGGGACTTTAACCACAAAGCCCCAGAGGAATTCAGTTTGAAAAAGGACATGTTCCCCATCCTAACTCCCCTTCTTGTTGCAGGATGGAGGTGTAAAAAGCCAGTAATTTGGGATATTGCCTGCCAGTAGCTAAAGGTGAGGATGGGGAGAGGAGACGGGGGCAGTTTCAATGCGAAGCCTAGCTGGTACGCTGTTTTGGAATATTTGCAGTGAAAGATGTTGCATACATGTCAAGTGATTATTACACAGGATGGCAGAATGACAGAGCACAATTTTAAAGGACTTTAAAAGGAGAAATGTGCCTCAATTTGTGGGGCAAAACACGCAGCCAAGAATAAGGGATGGTGAAATGCATATGTAGAAATAAAACCATCTTAGAGAACTCAGGCTGATATTTCCTCAGTTAACATAAAACTCCACATTGAAACAGCACCCTAATTTGTGTCATGCTGGGCAGCATTTTCACTAGGCATTAAATAAATGCCTTTAAAATGTTTGTGTTCATGACTTTTTGTCTCCCTCATCTTTTTGTTTTAGCAGTAGGAAACACACTCTTTTCATTATCTAAAGATTTAAGCTCTATGCTAAACACTTTTAATTGATTCTGGAATTCATCTGGACTTTAACTGACGGCTTAACCAGTCGATGATGCTAGTGCCAAATTCCCTTTGTCTCCCCTATTCATCAACTTTAATGAAGCTGATTTACATGCAAGTAAGCCAAAAATTTGAGTCTTATTCTTCTGAATCCAAGACAGCAAAACTTCGTTAGCAGAACAAAAGCAAATACAAAACAAACGGTGCGATCTATTAAATAGATTGCATTGTAGACAAATTGAAAGTGTGTTACACATTGATGTGATCTCCTGCTTCTAAGGAAGTGAAGACCAAAGCCAATCAAACCTAGAAGCACATTTCTTTTACAAGAATAAAAGCACATTTCTTTTACAAGAATAAAAGCACATGCTTTTTTACAAAAGAAATAACATTTATGGTATTTAAGATCTGCAGTGCATGCTTAATTGGTACCCAAACAACATGCTTTGTAAATTTACTGGTGTACCTGATATGACACTAAAAACCAATCAAGCAGTTGACATACAATGGTTAAAAATGTAAGACAAAATTATGTTTCCCTCTCTACATTTTAACGATGATAAAATTGATGCTCTTGCCATTATAAATTATACCAAATTGCTTAATTCCTCTGAACAGCTGTCTGACAGCTTCTCCGCCAACAATTCCCTGAATGAGACTGGTGTTCCCATTCAGTCCTGTACCCATTTGTAAAATGCCTAGTGTGAAGCAGCTAAGAATAAAAGAAGAACAAAAGGTGAAGTTGGTCAGCTCAGTCACTCTGTATTAGTATCACAAATGGAGAGGGGTCACGATTCCACTTGTCCCTGCCCTGGCCAGATGAGCTGGCTCCGTGCCCCAAGAGAGCAAGTGCTGCACATTGGGATGCATATATCTGTTTCCTGGAAGGCCCCAGAGGAAATCTGGCCAAGCCCATTAAAATTCCTCATACTGCTATAATTACTCCCCATTATTAAACCAGTGCCTAGGCCCAGCCAAGAATGGGACCCATTTGCTAGGCACGGCACATGCACAAAGTAGTGACAGTCCCCATTGCAAAAATGTTATAGTCTTGATAGACAAGACAGGAGCAGGGTGGGTGAGTAGATACAACACCCAAGGGACGCGTCTCCACAAGATGCTATAAGTGCAGTAGACTGATTCTACTGAGCATTAGCGCATCATGGCGAAAGCTGTGCTAATCTTTTAATGTGCAGTAGAATTAGTCTACCACCCATTAGCGTCGCTTAAAGATACGCTGCCGCGACTATGCAGTAGCACTGATTGCTACGCATTAAGTTAGTACCTGTTATTACAGGTATACATACCTATATTACACCTTTATTACAGGTATCATTACAGGTACTAAACTTAATGCATGTGTACATGTGCCCAAGCAGTGAAAACTTAGGTGTGGGCGGCAGCTACACTGTTAGTGCCGTGACTGTGGGTAGAAGGACAAAATAGGTGGAAAGGGAAGAGAAGAGATGAGCAGTAGGGCAGGGTGAAAGAGTGGAAGGGCAAGCATAGACTGAAGCTGAGGTGAAAGGAATGAGGATGGGGAAGGGTTGGAGCAGCCAGCCATCTGAGGACAAAGGAAATCCACCCTGAACTGTAGATAATTCTTTTCAATGCCTAGAGATCTTAGTGCTCTTAAAGAGATCATGGGAAAGATGCAAGGGATTGGGAGGAGGACTAGCCCTAGCTGGGCTCCCTTTTTGCCCCCTCTCTTGACTGAAGTAGCCCCTGCTTTGGCTGCTGCTTCTACTTTAACCGGCTGGAGCCTCTGGCTGGCTTGTCTCATCTCTGCAGTCCTCCCTCAGAGCCACACAACCGAGGGGAGATTGAAAGGCACCATCTGGGGTTCCTGCTGCAGCATGATCCATCTGCCGATCCTCCTCCAGAACAGCCGTGGCTGAGAACTGACAATCTGTCCTCTGAGAAATGAAACAGTAAATTCCCGATTACAATGCTTTTACTTAGAAGGGTTCCTTCCCTATTGCATTTGCCTTTTAGCCCTGGGAGCATCCGTAAAAACCTTCTGACTAAATCCAATTTAACACTGCTTTCCCAAAATGACTGTTAGAACTAGAGATGAAAATGTTTCTAAAAATACACCAAATTCATCTGCCCCTTTGAAAAAAAAAATCTATCTGAGATGAAAGAAAAAATTCTATTATTCCCCTCAACCTTAGATTGACCCTTTTCAAAATCTTGGCTTTTTACAGGGAAATTCAGTTCTTATAAATGGAGGGGAATACTCCCTTCTTATTGACCTGGCAGTGTGGTGGGTTCATATTCTGCACTACAGTCATGAACGTAAGTCTGTTATTTCATCCTACTCAGTGCTAGTGAGGCCTGAGCTGAAGTACTGCGTCCAGTCTCGGGCACCACACTGCAAGAAAATGGAGAGAGACACTGTGGGTGCATCCAGACGAGCGCATACATGCCTCTTGCAGCATCTCAAATCCCTTTGAGATGCTGCAAGAGGCATGTGCGGGAATGAATAAACATTCCCCGTGCTGCAAACTTGCAGTGCAGGGACAAAATTAGACCCCTGGATATCCAGGGGTCAAAAAAAAACCCCACTCCACAGAACAGCGGGACAAGGCATGATCCCAGACCATGTCTCGAGCCAGCACGGGACTCAGTCCTCCAGATGAGATGCTTCAGTTTCTGGCCAGAGTGTCTCTGTGGTGCTCCTGCTGCCCCAGCACTGTCAAAAGAAAGTTAGGGACATGGGTGGGGGTGTTTATGGGTGTGGGTGGGCATGAGTGGGCATGAGGAATGCAGGTGGTTGTTGGGGGCTATGGGGAGTGGAGAAGGATATCAAGGGGGTGTGGGGAGCAGTGGGAGGGGGGGATGTCTCAGTGGGTAGGTAGTAGAGGGGCTTGAGTGGGGGCTGCCACACACCTGCCTCCACACCTGTCCCCCATGGCACCAGCGGCAGCAGGCAGCATAACTGTGGCTCTGCTGCAGGCATAGCAAGCAGTAATGCATTGCTGTGTAAGCCCAGGTCACACAGCGCCATGTCACTGCCCGCTCTGTCTGCAGCAGTGCCACAGCCCTGCTTGCCTGCCACTGGTACCACAGGGGCTGGGTTGGGGGGGAAGGTGTTTGGCAGCCCCAGAGCCGCCCCCGAGTGCGTGGGGCCAGGGGCATAGTAGCTCGTGCGGGGCTGCGAGGTCAGGGCAAGTGCCTGGAGCAGCAATGGTGAAGCTGGTGGCATGTGCTAGGACCCAGCCCAGCCTGGTGAAGCTCGCTAGTCCGGCTTTGCACGAGAGTGGGTTGCACGGCTCTGGGAGGTGCACACAGGAGCCGCGCCTCCCAGAGCCATGCGATGTGCTCCAGTGCAAAGCCAGACTAGCAAGCCATGCTGGGCCAGATCCTACCATGTGCCACCTCCCTGCAGGCACAGCAGGGCAGGCAGTGCTGCCACTGGAGGCAGGACCCAACTGGGCTCAGTGCACAGTCTCTGAGAACTGGCATCAGCGGGCTCAGAGTGCCCCACTCCCACTGCTGCTGCAGAAGGTAAGTTATGAGCACTGTGCAGGGGGCCTGTGGCCCTGCAGGGGGGAGCCGGGACCCTGCGAGGGGGGGGGGCCTCTTCATGGGGGCCAGGACCCATCCCTCCTGAGCAGCCCCCCCCATAAGGTCCCCCACACCCACAGTCCCCCCAGCAATTGCCCCACACCTACCCACACACCAACCCACATCCCTCCACGCACACCCACACATACACCCACCTTCCCCCACACCCATTCCCACCCCCTTCCTGCAAACACCACATCCCCCCATCACACACTCATCATGTGTGAAGAAAACCAAAAGCACATATCAACACGTATAGATATTTAGAATTGATTTTATCATGATGATAGAGATACTGGTAGATTTCCAAATTGCTTTAATATTGTAAATATATCAATAAAACATTGCCCAACTAATTGATCCCTCTCTCTCTCTCTCTCTCTCTCTCTCTCTGTCTCTAGATATACGTGTGTGTGTGTGTGTGTGTGTGTGGTCTTTTGTTTTAATTGTGGAAGAACATGGATTTGGGGGTCTTTTTAAAAATGGATTTGGGATGCTGTTGCAGCAGTCCAGCTGGCCCCAGATACCAGTTGGCTGGGCCTGAGTAGCTCCTGAAAGCGAGTAGCCTTGTGCTGCTGGCCAGGGCAGGTTTTTGTACTTCTGGAGCCAGGACAAGGCAGCTTTTTATACTGCTGGGGACAGCACAGGTGCTGGCCCCAGGCTCTGGCTCCCCCTGGCTGAAGATCCGGGAGGAGCCAGGCAGGGTCATTTTGCCCCAAGTGGCACGATTTGCTCCACACCAAAGTGTATGTCTGAGCACGTGCGCTGTGGCAAAAAGCCCCTGCTCAAATTTGCACCACTTCTGTTTGAGCTGCTGCAAGCGCACGTGCTTGCATATGTGGACATGCCTTAAAGGAGAACAATAAAATGATAAGAAGTTTAAAAAACAAGACTTATGATGGAAACCCCGGTTTTTTTGTTTTGGTGGAGGTTTGGGGAAGGTTGTTTTGTTTTGTTTTTAATTCAAGAAAAGACTGAGGAAGGCACATGTAAGTCTTTTAGAAAGAAGGCTAATTGATAGTTCTCTTTGTCTACCAAGGGTAGGAAAACAAACAATCAATTTAATTTGCATGAAGAGAAATTTAAGCAAGTTTTTTTTTTTTTCAACTTCTCTAACCAAAAGGATAGTTAATCAGAAGGGTAGTTTATGGAGGGAAATATTAGGATGTCTGTCACTGAAAGTTTTAAAAACGAGCTTAGACAAGTATTTTTCAGGAATGGAGTAGATATAGTAGATACTTCCTTGGTACATGGGGGTGGACTAGATTATTTCTTAAGGTCTCTTCCAGCTCTACATATAACTGATTCTGTGACCAAGAAGTTATTATTTCTTCATAAGCAGAAATTCTGAAAAACATGCATCTACCATGAAAAAAAGGACTATTTGGATGGTGTTTATTTATAATCCAGATAACTTTATATTTTGAAATGACAAGTAAGATCATGAGGCTAATATTCAAAGCTCTAAGCAAATTAGAGATAAGCCTGTATGGACTCCAAACTCATTCCTGTTACATCCCTTAGGATTCATTTCCCAGTCTTTAACTTACAGCATCCAGGACCTAGCTCACTTTTGACTTTTGTCTTGGGCACATTGATTAGAAGTCAGAATAAACCCTGCATTTAAACCTGTCTGCTTAGTAGGCCGCATTTGGGGAGGAATGCAGTCATTTGTCCTTATATTAAATTGCTAACCTTAATTATCCCATGGGGTGATACAACACACATGCGGGGCTCTGTACTACATCTTTCATTCAGTACATATCACCCCCTAGTTACTATGGAGGGGTGCCCAGGCACAGACAGTCATTTTGTTCTTGGCATTGCTGTAAAAGTAACAAGTTATTAGGGGTGTGCAAAACAGGCTGTATTTGATTCGGATTTGGTCCAAATTGGGGACAGTGATTCAATTCATTGATTCAGATCACTGTCCCCAATTCGATTCTGCCAAATCTGAATCTGAATATTCAATGATGATTCGGCGAATCAGCAATTTGGCCATAGATACATCTTTAAATGTTTTTTCTACATACCTTGAGGTACCAGGCATGGCTCGTGAATGCTGCAATGCTGCGGGGATGGAGTGTCCCACAGAAGTGCGGAGGGGCTCCCCGCGTGCTCGGCGGCAAACCTGGAAGTGGATCGGAAATACTTCTGGCCCATTTCTGGGTCCTCCAGGGAGCACATGGGGTGGGGGGGGCGCACCCCAACCCCCCCTGGCTTGGTAATCAGCTGCACAGGGACTCCGGGTGCCCCCTCGCCCAGACCCAGGAGGCACCAGGGCAAGCTAAGCTGGCACATCAGGAGACATCAGGAGCAGGAGGACTTGAGCATTATCTTTGGCTGTACCAACAATCTGCCATGTGATCTTACTTGAGTCACTTCACTTCTCTGTGCCTCTCTTTCCCCCTTCTAACTATCTACCTGCATTTGTAGAGTTAAATAAAATCTGGTAGGAGATTGAGATTGAACTGAGACTGGTGGTTGCCGTGTTTCAGTATGTTCCTCCCACGTTTGACTGCTGCATGCATATGACATATTCCATTTTCCCAATGCCGCCTTGGGGATGGATACTAGCTAATGTGTCACCTCTAGTCACACAAATCAAATAGTTGATTTCTTTGGGTGTGGCCAAGCTCCCATTCCCTTTTGGTGACTTTTGACAGGAGCATCCCACCACTGAGAACTTGAATTGTATAGATGGGAAATGGAGTGTAGCTGGGATGCCTGGATGACAAATACAAAGCTTTGGCTTTGGCTGGGGTGATCTAGTTGGGGCTGGCCCTGCTTTGAGCAGGGGGTTGGACCTCCTGAGGTCCCTTCCAACCCTCATTTTCTATGAGTCTATGATTCTATGAATCCTTAACACACCATAATTTTGATTTATCCCATGATTAAAATACAAAGGTCTCTGGCAATGGGTGTCCTGAACACGTTTTAACAATGCTGATACAACAATTGTCAACAACAGCTCATGAGTAATTGTATCCAAGGCAAATGACAGCTCTAGCAATTTTGACACAAACACCTTGCCCCATCTATTGCTAGCTGCTAGGGCACCTTGGAAATCTGAATTACCAGAAGATATATGCTTAAATGGCCCATGTTCACAATATATGTAAGAGATGTACAGTGATATTTTTTTTTAAATAATTTTTCAGGGGAATGAACACAAGTTCAAATCTCTGTGATAATTTGGTGACGATAAAAGCAATGAACTAAGGGCACTTAGGATGCTTGCCTGTTCCTTTCTCGAACTCACATACTCAATATGTCTCAGCTAATTATGTTTAACACTCCAGTAGCACTTCACAGTGTTTAAACACTTCTAGGTTATATCTTGCCTATGGTGCAAAGTTGAAACTTGTTCCATCCTGCTTGGAGTTCATCTATGTTCTAACAGTAGTCCTGGCTGTTAATCTGGAAAGCAGATGATATATAAAGGCTAAAACTATTGTGTTTTCCCATGCATATAAACTGAATAAATAAATACAGCCTAAGTGGTTCTTATGTAGCCCAGTATGCAGGGATGTAACCATGTAATGACTATTTTTCGCACTGATGTACAGTTTGGATTCTATTTCCAGCTGTGACTCATGTACCTTCCAGATGTGAAACACAAAAGGAGGAGGGAAGCTGTCCCACTTTTCACTCCCCAAACCTAGTGATTAGGGCACTCATCCAGGGAGCAGACATGCTTCCCCCAAAGGGCTTTGAAACTGCATCACAGCAAAGTGCTCTAACCACCAAGCCACAGGCTAGGGATTACCTGGAGCACTTTCCAGGCTTCCTCTTGAAGCTGGATTGACTGTGCCTTGCATTTGATATTTACTTGATAAAACAGATGCAAAGATTTGATAGTTTTCTGCCCTTCAGGAGGAGCAGGGGTCCAGGCTACAACCTCACAGACCTTTCCTTTGAGGGCTGTACCCATCTCATTAAGGCACATGCTTTCTGGCTTAGTTGCTTCCTGCTGGTCCTAGATATCTTTCCTTCCTGGCTGCACAATGGGCCAGCTTCAAAAGGAGGCCTGAAGAGCACAGTGCGTAGTTCATGGCACATAGCATGATGGTTAGAACTCTGATCTAGGATATAGAAAATACAGAAAACCCTTGTTATTCATGGGTTCGGCATTCACGGTTTCAAATATTCATGAATGCTGAACCCACATCTTAAATACACTTAAAGGAGCTCCTCGGGAGCTCCGTACTTGCTGCTGCCGGGCTCCCACCACTGCCACTGGGCTCCTGTCGGAGCAGCCGTGCCCACCCCCAGCCGCCCAGGGCAATGAGTTCATGAACGCAGGTGGAGTTCATGAATGCAGTGCCTTATTCATGGATTTTGCCATTCACGGGGGATATGAGAATGTATCCCCTGCTAATGGCAAGGGTCAACTAAGCTATTGAGCTAAAAGGTGGGAAGGCCACTTGTTGATCATGCTTTCACTCCAACTAAAGTTTGCAGACTGACTTACCCTGTATTATGTTCATGCCTGGGTGATTCTCTTTTACCTAGGCACCTATACAGGCACAGGGCAGCAACTGTGTGAGATCAGTAGAGAAGTACAAGGCAAACTTGGTTGAGAAGCTGATAGCCTGTATTTGGTTTTCTTACTTCCTCCCGGAGGATGATAATTTTTTCCCCCCATAACAGAAGAACTGTCCATTCTCTTTGCTTAGCTATTGTGTTACATCCTTAGGTGTTTGGTGGCAAACTACCAAGATCTTAAATTGCACGCAGTTATGAATCTACCATAGTTCCAGGCATCTAAATAGTTCTAACCTGCATCATCATGTCCGTGCAGCAATCGCCAGAAGTCCCAGTAAGAATTGGAGCCCAATTTTACCAGGTCCTACACAAATATAAAAACTCTACCACTAGAGCTTTCAATCGAAATAAGGCTGCATCATGACCAGTATGTGTTTGGAACTGAAATAAAATGCCCTGAAAGGAAAGACAAGGAAGACAGCAGAGGACATGCAAGTTATGGAGGTCCGTTCCTACCAGCATAGTAAAGATTTATGCTAAATGTGATGACCAGTAAGTCATTCAGGAGTTAATTATCAAGTATTTTTTCTCCTTTTGTAAATAACTCCTTGTTTAAAATATAACTATACTCAGTGATGGCGGTGATACTCAGTGCCATACTCAGTGATGGCGGTATTCAGAGATTATTTCACCCTATACCTGGGCACAGAATAAAATGTTACCAAATATTAAATGTAGTATGTTGTAAGCTGAATATTTAATTGTGTGTGTATAGTGTTATCATTACAAGGCAATCTTGTGGCTTCAATATACATTTCCACTAGTCTAACATTTATATTCAATGTTTTAAAATTGTTTCATGACAAGCATGTGATTAATATTTTAAACATTAGTGGATCTGTAACCAGATGTGTTTCCTTGCAAGTGCCTGTAAATATGTGGCATCAAGTAATATTTTAAATGATTTAGGATGAGTAGAGCATGTGCCAGATTGGGATTTGGAGTATTAAGTGCAGTTATTGACTAACTTGGAAATGGACCTGACAGAATGAGTACGAGCAAGCACAGGAGACAAATTTTGCACCGAGTTATACCTCATGTCATTCCATGCCAGTGATAAGTAACTCCTCTCTCTCTCACTTTGAAAAATACAGTGATGGTTTCCTATTAAGAACTAGCCTTGTGGACTGATTCATCTTCTTATATCGCCAGGTAGACTTTCAGTACACCTTGATCGCTACCCCAAAACAGCACCTGTCAATAAGGCTTTCTCTATCCACTTAGGCCAAAAAGAGACAACCAGTATAACCTGAGGCCAACTATCCTGGGTTTTGACTCCCATCAAAACAGGCTGGGGGCACGGGTTTATACATGCAGAGTGCTCATTTGAAGAAACTAATGAGATGGCTGGGAAAGGTGCTTGACCACTAGATTGCGCCACTCCACCTTCCCTCTTGCCCCCACCAGGCAACTGGTGTATGTATTTGAAGCCAGATCTTGGGGAGTGTGTACCTCCCAGAGCCAGATCAGGGGAGGAGAAGCTCTTCCTATCTCATATTCAGGAAATATGGTCGTAATATGGTTATATGATATTAGTTCAAGTTGATATTCAGGAAATATGGCCAAAGGTGGGGACATCATTAGCTATGGTGAAGAATGAAAGTGATTGTTGGTGCTGAGCTTTGTGCTGAACTCAATGATGCTGCCTGTGTGCATTTGGCTCCTCTGCACTGCGTGGTCCAGACCCTGAAGATATGGAAATGCCTAAATGCAGGAGTTAAGCTGCAGCTGTGGAGAGGGATGGGAGTTCAAACACACCCTTGTACGTAATGTTTCATATTGACTCACTATCGGTGCACCTAGGTGTTTTAGGTCTCTGGAGACACCTAGCTCTCTCCTTCTCTCCCTATTTACTGTATGAGAATCCTCTGTTGATTTGGAGGGTCCTTCTGGGGAAAGATGTCTACGTTTTAGGTAGTGCAATGTGTAAGTGGAGGCACTTAGGAAATCCATTTGGATCTGGTCCCTGACCCTTTGGGCATGTCCAGATGAGATACAAATTTGATACCAGGAACTTCCAGTATATAAAAAAAGAGAAAGTCACAAAAGAAGCAGTGTGGTGTACACTCCAGGAGTGTGTGCCAGAGCAACTGGAGGCTGGGTCCTCCAGGGAGATGCTCTGGCTGCTGACCAGAGCATCTCCACTGCTTTAAGTGTCCCTCAGCTCCTCCAGCATGCCAGCAGATGGTAGGACCAGGAAAAGGGCAGTTTGCCCAAAGTGGGGCAAATTGCCCCACAGCAAAGCGCATGTGCAGGGGCATGCATTGCTACAAAAAGTAGTAGCACAAATTTGTGCTGCTGCTATTTTTGCCACTGCCAGAGCATACCCCTGGATGTGAGGATGTGCCCTTAGAGGCTAAACTCTTTTGATTTTATATCTTTCTGCCAGAGATCTCATGCTCTCAGAATATGCAGGCAATGTTGATTCATGAGAATTTCCCTTCTCAGCATGTGCCCACCTATAATTTACACACAGCCAGCCACAAAACCACTCAGATTCTTCCTCCCCACCCCCTTATTGCTGAATTAGCTGACATCTACTGTCAAAATGTCACAACCCAAAGTTGTGGTTTTTTGTTTGTGTGTGCTTCGGCACCGCCAAATTATGTTCCCGCTAAATTGCAGCTCCTTTGCACGGTGGAGTTTTCTGCTGCAACAAGAGAACCCGCGTGCAGAAGAGTATTTCCCGCCAATTTGTAGCCTTCTTTGCATGGTGCATTTCTTTTGCATCTTGGAGATGCACGGTGCAAAGGAGTTCCCGCCATTTGTATTTAGATTCGTGCCACATTATTGGCCGATCCAAATATAGGCACATGTGGTGGCTAGCGATTGGCTTGCTAGCCGTATAAAGAGCTTGGGTAGTTTCCGCTCAAGTTGGAGAGGGAGAGAGAAAGCAAATTGGAGTTCGGGGGAAAGAGCGTGAAGATCTCTAAGCGCTGCTGATTCCTTCGAACCCAGCTCTTCCCTTAAGAAGGCAATAGAGGCTTAACTACTGAACCGAACCCACAGAGCCTTAACAACTCCGGGGACCCAATTACCGAACAGCCTTGAGCCTCTCCCCGTCGCCGAGCGCAATCCTAGACGTATCCCTCTCCCTGCGCCCTGCACACAAAGGAACCGGACCCACGGAGCCTAGCAAACTCCGTGTGAGCCTATTCAGCTGGAACAACTGACATAGTTGTTCAGACGACCGAACTACCTCAGAGCACAAGTTCCACAGAGCCTAGCAAACTTTGTGAGAGAGCTTGTCGTAGTCCTCCAATGAGGATTTAAGCGGAGCTGAACCTGGAAAATTGTCCAGCCTACACCACGACCATCTTTGGTGTAAGTAAA
>NW_005841890.1:4215336-4220046 GCF_000455745.1 Alligator sinensis
GCAGCGTCGTCTCCGGCAACCCCGCCTAGCGACGCGACGCCTCTGCCGACCACGCCTTCCTGCCGACGAAAGGGAGAGTCAAGTGGAGGAGTGCATCCGCCCCTCCTGCCTGAAGCAGTAACAGCAGCAGTGACTCCCGCAGCAGCAGTTCAGTCTAGAACAACGACTAACCGAGTTGCTACTGCCTACTATGCTCGCACCAGAACTGAACTACAGGATTTATGCAGAGAATCAAGAATCCAGCCTGAAGAGACTCTAACTGTATGGTTGGGACATTTGGTCGTAGAATTTGCATCCAACCTGCTAAACCAGGAAGAAGCAAGCTTCTTGGTCAGACAAGCTTCATGGAGTAGAGGACATGCCACTGACATCAACATGATAGTGGTCAACGTTCACTGGCCTATTCCACTGCCAGCGCTTGTTGCAGGACTGATTGGACAGAAAGCCCACATATGGCATGAAGGACGACCAGAATATACCGGCGCAGAGCATCTCATGCTAGCAATCATCGGAGTCTCGTACTGTGCCTGGAAACCCAGAGCATGTGCGCTGGGACTGACATCACTCCAGCGAATAAGACCATGGCCTCATCGTCATCTACGAAATCCTGGAACCGTTCCAATAACTGTTCACAGTTTAGATAGTTGTTTGGAGATGTATGGACTGAAGAACATCGCCATTCTCCGAATTCTGCTCAGTCCAATGGTAAACCAACCCGTAAGCAATCTCCTTCATCAGTTGTCAAGACTGCGTATCCTAATGGAGCCAAGATCATCTCCTGATCGAGACTGTTGACACCCAACTGAACTTCAAGGCACCAGACGTCGTGAATCCGACCTTCCATCAGTGCCACAGAGAACCCTAGAGGAGCGATACATGTTTGGATTTCTCCTACAGCGTTCTGGACTCAATAAGCGGCAACTTCGGATTTTAGGGGACGCAGGCCAATGGCAAGCAGGCCAATGGCAACTAGCCTATGAGTTAGGTTTCCATTATTTAGAAGAGCTAGACGATGGTTCCTCAATGAACTCATCTAGTTGAGTACTTATAGAGAAAGAGGATAGCATAGTTTCCTGAAAATTTTGTAAATATGTTAAGACATGTTAACCTATTCTTTTTGAGAGTTTTCTGTTTACAGATCTGAGATTCAGAATGCGTGGTGGAGAGAAGCCCCAAGAAAGATAACATCATCGGAAGAAGTGAGGGCCTGACGTGCGACTTCGCCATGACGCCCACTGAAGCCCTGATCGTGCAGTTTTTGTTATGAATCTGATTATGTGTTTGTGTTAGTTATTGTTTCTTGATTATTCTGTAACTTAATCCCAGGACAGCGAATTTTGTGTTTGTTTATTTGTTTGTTTGCTTATCTGTTCATTTGACGACTCATGACAAGGCTCTAGATATGAGTATATACCATAATTTAGCTATGCTCTCAGCAAGGGGGGATGTCACAACCGAAAGTTGTGGTTTTTTGTTTGTGTGTGCTTCGGCACCGCCAAATTATGTTCCCGCTAAATTGCAGCTCCTTTGCACGGTGGAGTTTTCTGCTGCAACAAGAGAACCCGTGTGCAGAAGAGTATTTCCCGCCAATTTGTAGCCTTCTTTGCATGGTGCATTTCTTTTGCATCTTGGAGATGCACGGTGCAAAGGAGTTCCCGCCATTTGTATTTAGATTCGTGCCACGTTATTGGCCGATCCAAATATAGGCACACGTGGCGGGAAAGAGCGTGAAGAACTCTAAGCGCTGCTGATTCCTTCAAACCCAGCTCTTCCCTTAAGAAGGCAATAGAGGCTTAACTACTGAACCGAACCCACAGAGCCTTAACAACTCCGGGGACCCAATTACCGAACAGCCTTGAGCCTCTCCCCGTCGCCGAGCGCAATCCTAGACGTATCCCTCTCCCTGCGCCCTGTGTGCAAAGGAACCGGACCCACGGAGCCTAGCAAACTTCGTGTGAGTCTATTCAGCTGGAACAACTGACATAGTTGTTCAGACGACCGAACTACCTCAGAGCACAAGTTCCACAGAGCCTAGCAAACTTTGTGAGAGAGCTTGTCATAGTCCTCCAACGAGGATTGAAGCGGAGCTGAACCTGGAAAACTGTCCAGCCTACACCACGACCATCTTTGGTGTAAGTAAAACAATCTTTTAATCAACCATTACGCGTCCATACCTAATTCCAGATCCCACGGGTCTCTCTCCGACCCCTCGTGCCCGGGCTGCTGGTTACAGTTCGCATGCGCAAAAACGGGCCTGCACACCGCTTCTGGCCCACTCATGGCGACATGGATGGGTTCGGGAGGCGGCCCACACAAATACAAATTAAAACAAAAGGATGTCTCTCCCTTCAGAGGTATAAAATGTCATTTATTTTAAACTACCCATGCAAAGCTGCACTCAAAATCCAAAGATTTCAACTGGGCATGGTCCACAGTACAATAAAAATACCAGAGAGGAGCAGCTGCTTTATTTGGACTCGCCTGTGTGATATCTCCAAATGACAGATAGCTAGGAGGTCTCACAAAACTCATCTGATCAGCTTACTTCCCTTCTAAAAGACAGTAGTTCTGCTGCCAGGCTTCAGCTGGAGGTAGAGAGTGTTCCTGTGATCATGAAAAATGATGTCCATTCTGCAAGGAAGAATTACAATGTCTTTTTTCTGTATCAAAGATTTGACTGGGGAAATAACTTCCCCATGGAAAGAAGTGAGGGAAAAAAATTGAGATATACTGAGGAAAAATGAAACGAGCAATCAAGACTCTTGGGGGGAAAAAAGAAAAGAAAATAGTTCTTAGAAGTGATAAAAGAAGAAACAAGTAGAAGCATTTGTATGGTGCTTCAACTCAGATTAATCAGAGCGATTGGATAATTTGCCCTCAGGCCAATGAAGAATAAAGTCAGATTTGCAACAATAGTACAAAGTCCAGGCAGACTACCAAGGGTTGAGACTGTAATCCTGATTAGTATTTGCTAGATTTGATTTGAAGGCTCTAGACCCATGCTTTCCTTTGGAAAACAGGAAAAAGAGCTGAGAGAGAAAATAAAATGGTAGTTCTGACTCGAACCTGAGATGAATCAATTGGAGTCAAGAAAAAGGCCTTGTTGCACATTGCGAGTTAAGCTTTTCAAATCCTGATTGGTGTTAGTGTTAGTTTTGAGTTTAGATTAGTTAACATGTTCAGACATGTACAAACCTTCTCTGACAGTCCCTACCTGAACAGCAGCATCTTGCCATTAGGGCTAGGGACAAAAGTTACACATAAACTGGTTTAAGTAATCAGAAACTGGTTCAAAGCTGTAACAGAAGAGAAGTTCACTGCACATAAACCAGTTTCAAAATGGCTGAAACCAATTTACGATAAACCTGGTTGAATGTAGTATCAGACTTAATCGATTTGGGTGAAGCCAGGTTATGAAACTTTTGCCCCAGATCCTTTCTAGTTCAAGTTAAATCTGGGCTGTCTTGTTACCTCTCATCTCTGTGTTCTTGGGGAACCCTGGACAGGGCGCAGCCTGTCTGACTCCCAAAGGACTCACCCCCTCCCCACCTCTGCCTGAACAAGAACTGATTAGAAGAAGGACTTACAAAAGACAATGAAGATGCAGGAGGAGACGCACCTAAATCCCCCCAGACAAGGGTGATAAGAGTGAAGCAACTCCCCTGGTCTCATTTGCATCCCAGATGGAACCGGATGGCAGCTCATTTACATGGGAGATGGCACAGGAAAGCACCTCCATTAGCATTCAGGATGGAGAACAGAGATGCCAAGACAAGAATCACACTGAATTCTGGGACCAGAATAGCAGGGTAGCACTGCATGATGGGGGATCCCTGCTCCAAATGCTAATCAACCCACGTCTGCACACACCCAGCTCAGCAGTTTTCAGATCAACTCTAGTAATGACTCCTTGATTGGTACCCAAAACACTGAATCTGCCTGTCTGTATGGTGAGCTCCCCCAGAGTAATGCCACCCATAGCCAGGGGTGATCACCTCCTATTATCCAGCATATGAGCCATCCTTTACCCATAAACAAACCTCGTGTTCTCCCTTGAGCCATTGCTAGTTCTCTACAAAAAACCCAACCCAAGCTCAAGTTTCTGTCCTGGTGCTTGGATCCAAAAGCTGCACCAGCTCCACTCCTTTTCTGTGTGCGATCCCTCCATGGATTGTGCTGAGGGCTCTGCCTGTCTGCAAGGTCCACCAAGCACCTGGGAACCTCGACTGGTTCCAGCTTCGCTGAGTGGTGAGACCCCAGGTCTCTCTTTCTCCCTCTTCCTCTGACTCCAGGAACCTGACTTACTCTCTTGCTCCAGGCACAGCTTTCTAAACCTGACTGGCTAATCAAACTTGAGCTAGACCTCCCCAAATACCTAACTGAAACTATGTAATACTGTAATTGTTTTATTTGTCTCTCTTGTATGGCTATTACTACTGGTATCATCATAATTTCATATACTTGACAATAAATAATTTCTATGGTCAAGCTGGTTGCTATACTCTCTCTCTGAAGCTCATTTACTTTTCCTTCCCCTTGACCTCCTCATTTGCTCTGCAGCAACACTTCTTTTACCTATGCCAAAGATCCCTGTAATGCCCAATACTACAGTGGGGTCTGGTCATCACAGGAGTTACTACTAGGACCACTGTGACATGAGATTGGGACATGCTGAGTTTTGAGGGTATCAGCTGAAAGTGCTGATCAGAC